>NW_008652912.1:59639-60405 GCF_000695815.1 Acanthisitta chloris
TTTTAATGGCACTGAATGGCATTTTGGCCTGAAAAGAAATACAGTCTGAGACCTGGTTCCAGTTTGTGGTGAAAATTGCGCTTGCTGATGGGCTGAAATCAAATTGAACAGGTGCCTGAGGCAGAAAAGGAGAAAATCCCCACATTATTAGGGCTAGACAGTGCAGCAGTGCTGGCAGCAGTGGGTTGACAAGGCCTGTCATGAGCTGCACCACAGTTCTGCTCAGTCTCCTGGCACAGCTGCGGCACATCCTGATTACCGAGCTGGGGGAAGTGAGCAATGCACATGGAGATGTGAATTGCCTGGCTGGGCTGTATCTCTAGCCATAATACTCACCTGTGACTAATTTCATGCATTTTCCAGAAGCCTTTAACAACTACTGCAGGGAGGAGAGAGACTGAACAGCTATTGTGGTGATACCAGTTAGGATGGGGAATGGTTTGGAAACTTCGAAATCTTTCCAAACCACTCACAAGTGTCAAAATACTCTCGTTTTCATCAGAACCACAAAAGCTGTGATGGAGGTGTGTGCACGATGATCTGCTGCCAGGCTACAGTCTGCCACCCATGGCAAGGGAATCACAGAATCAGAGAATCATAGAATTTTAGGGGTTGGAATGGAGCTTAGAGATCACCCAGCCCCAACCCCTGCCCTGGGTAGGGACACCTCCCACCAGAGCAGGTTTTGTGCAGGAATTGGACACAGTGACTAGGAGGAGGATGACTGTGCTGTGGTCTCACTGTGGTCTGAAAATTGAGGGCTTTG
>NW_008652912.1:60594-63761 GCF_000695815.1 Acanthisitta chloris
TCAGCCTGTCCTCACAGGGGAGATGCTCCAGTGCTCTTAGCAACTTCGTGGCCTCCTCTGCACTTGCTCCAGCAGTTCCATGTCCTTCTTTCACTGAGGACACCAGAACAGTGTGCAGTATTCCAGGTGGGTGTCTCCTGGAATAGTGATTCTCTGTAGAGAAGAGGCTTTTAATAGCCAAGTGCCTGTGAGTAACACAGCCATGGGGCTGGAAGCAGAGATGATTCCTTGGCCTGGAACAGAAGGTTGGCTCTGGTGAAGGCCAGATAGAGTGATAGCTCGGAACACTAGCTGGAGAGCACAGCCCCAAGAATGGTGTTATTTGATGAGAGCCTGGAGCAGATGGGCAGTGTAGTTCATTAAAGGGTGGGGGTAATGTTTCCTATGTGAAAAAAAAAAGTGAAGTAGTTGGCAAGCATTTTAAGAACCCACAAGCATGTTCAGGAGCTCTCAGGAGGGAAAACCTGAGGCAGTGCGAATGGGTAAGATTAAATATAAAAATCCAGTTTGTTTAAAGCATGGGAGTATTCTCCTGAATAAGTGCTTTCAGAATGGATTGCAGTAAGCTTGTGTCAGTGACTGGATGACAAGGCTCCCAGCAATGGCAAGGGAGTGGGATAAGCAGCCTAGGAGGTTATTCCGATGTTCCTCATCTCCATTAAGGTAAGAAAAGCTGAGCCACATTGCCCCAACTAGATCTGCCTCAGGGAATTTTCTAGCTGAGAGATCTTCAGAGAGCATTGAAGGCCCTGAAAGGGAAACACAGCACACCTGAGCTGGAGTCTGTCCTGCTGCTGCTGAGCAGTTACACTCCGGTGGTCCTCGGGGGTTTCACCTCAGAACTGCTCAGCGTTGTCCTAACAGCTCCTGCTTGTTCCTGCTGCTGCAGCTTAATTTCCCCCTCAGTCAGATAAAGGCTGCAAGCAGAGGTGGAGAGAATGTTTGCTAAGGGAGCTCCTTTGATGCCATATTTTCACATGGATAACTTGTGATTCAGATAACTCATATCTATCCTTTGTAAAGCACCATATCTCTTCAAGATGAATTTTCCATCAGATACTTCTTGGTTGACTCACTCTCTCCTCGGTGGGGTGGTTACATAGCCCACAAATGCCCTGGTTGTGGTGGAAACTACCTGCTGAAGGAGGCTGGGGTGGGGAACAGGTCAGACATGAGTCATGCTGGGATAAGAGGAGACAAGCAGCAGTTCATGTGAAAAGTGGAGGCTGGTGGGATGTCAAGGAAGAAAGCTCTACATTGTAGTTCTCCTTGCAGTACTCACTGTTTAACCCTCACTGCTCCTGAAAGAATCATGAGTTTGGCAGCTAAAACCAGGCTGTACATGTGAAAACATAGTAGAAGAGCTGGAACATCACGGAATCATTGGAGCAAGGCCAGAGGAAGCCACGAAGTTGCTAAGAGCACTGGAGCATCGCCCCTGTGAGGACAGGCTGAGGGAGTTGGGGCTGGTCAGCCTGGAGAAGAGAAGGTTGTGTGGAGACCTCAGAGCACCTTGCAGGAGCTGAAGGGGCTCCAGGGAAGCTGCAGAGGGATCTGTGTTAGGAGCTGCAGGGACAGGACAAGGGGCAATGGGCACAAATTGAAGGAGGGAAATTTAGGTTAGATGTTAGGCAGAAGTTTTCCCTGTTGTGGTGGTGAGACACTGTCCCAGGTTGCCTAGGGAGGCTGTGGCTGCCCCAGCCCTGGCAGTGTTCACAGCCAGGTTGGCTGAGCCTTGAGCAACCTGCTCTGGTGGGAGGTGTCCCCGCCTAGGGCAGGGGTTGGGGCTGGCTGATCTCTAAGGTCCATTCCAACTCCTAAAACTCTATGATTCTATGGAAGGAGCTAAATGTGAATATTGCCCACAAAGTCGTTGGTAACAGGGTGAACTGAACTGTAGTGACTGATGTAGAGCTGCCTGTGAGCAGAGGCATTACACAGAGTGTTCCAGAGATCTGAAGACTAACAATAAAGTAAGAAAGTTGTTGGAAGAACTGAAAAAGAAACTGAAGTACAAGGAATGCAAACAAATTTCTATGAACTAGCAAAACCCTGTTCTGGCCATTCTTCTCCCCCCTTGGGCAGTTAACATGCCAGTTATGTTTTCTGTGTAGACAGTACCAGATTTGTAAATTAACACAGGAGAATTTTCTAAGCAAAGTTTCATTTGCTCAGGTGTTTCAGGCTGGTAAAAGCAGCTTTCATGTCCTGTGTGACTGAGCTGTGGCACTCACTGTGCCAGACATTCTTGAACGGAGGATTTGGCACCACTAAGGCAGTTAGGCATATTTGAGGAAGAGAACTGCCCAGGCTACATAGGATAGTTGGACTGGGCCATAAATAGATGAAAGAAAATTGTGATTACCATGAGAATTTTGCTATAAGGACCAAAGTGTTGGTTTTTAACTGGAATTTTGGCTCCAGTGACAGTGGTTAGGACTTTGCATCTCACTTATGGCCCACGTGCCTAATTAGACTTCACCCAAGGCCTTGTGCTGACCTCAAATCCTGAAGTTACAACTGTGCACATGATATTATTTATGTGATCTTTTCAATCTTCATTTTAACAGGTCTTGGAAGAAGAATCTGTGATAATTTCTGCCCTGTAATGATGGGTAATTTAAAATTTGATAAGCCTAACTTGGCCTATTGGGAACTGCTTTATACCTTTCTAAGTCCTGAGAACAATGTGACATTTCTTGCCACCTTCTCTGTCTCATTAAGCCATGAAGTTAATTGCACAACGCTGAGCTCTTGGAGAGAAATTACCTGATGTACCCCAGAAGAAATCACTTCTCATTATGGCAACTGCAGCTGCAGGAGATAAGAAAGCTGCTACCAAGATTTAGCTACTGCATTTTTCCTTAGTCTTCAGGGCAAGAACTAAGAAATGTTGTAGCTATGGAGAAAAACTAAAGTGCAAATTGCAATTAAAGAATCGTTCCAGGAGAAACAGGAGTCAGGAGATCCCAACAGATCCCAGCAAACTTCTACAATGAACTTTGTCATGCAGAATTGAACACAAAACATATTTAAATCTGGGTTTATGTATTTCTTGTTTTCCCTGAAATGCTCACATGTACAAGTAAAAGAGAATATTCAGTTTTAAGGAACAATGGTGGAAGGAGATTTCCAATAATGCTGTCTCAGTTTGAGAGACAGGTGTC
>NW_008652913.1:0-1248 GCF_000695815.1 Acanthisitta chloris
CAGCAGGACCAACACAGGGTCTGTGGTCTGATGGCATTGTTTGGTTTCTCTTCTCCACCTTTCTCTCTCTCTCCCCCCTTGTTTTACCTAGGCACAGCACAGCCATCATCCTTTACCCCATACTCTGTACGGAAATTTGTTGGGGGAGTTGGGGGGGGTTGTTGTGGAAATGTGTTGTGGCTTGTAAGCAGCACCTTTGAATTGCTCTGTCGTGGCCTGTGAGCAGCTTCTTTGAGAAGTCTGTTGTGGGAGCTGAGAACTTATGGAAGCAAACTGTAAAAATTAAGGGCTTGTTGGCCACCACTATTGTGGAATTGTATTGTGGAATTCAAGACCTTTTAAGTCTAAATTGTGAGCTAGTTGCCGGAATTATGGTGACTGTACAATAAAGCATAAGAATTCCCTGGCACGTGGCCTGGTGTCTTTGTTCAGCCTGATGAGAATCCACAGCGAACATCATAGGCCATGCTGATGCATTGTGACACATGTGCAAAAAGTGCATGGGGCTCTTGATACTGTGGAGATGTAACAGTTAAATCAGTGCAGCCATCCCAGGAGGAAAAACCAACTTCTCTTAACTTTACTGTCACTGGATCCCTGAATGCCGCAGACCTGTCCTTTCTTCCAAGCCCATTTTTCTCGAGCTATGCAACAACAGAGCAACAACAAGTGATTTCCAAACTGGGGGAGAAAAAACCCCAAGCCTGCGTTTTTGGCCACAGCAAGTGTTAGTCTCCAAATGTGACAGCTGCAGGACTCACTAAGATGGCACTTGGACACCAGCCATACCTCCAAAGGCCCTCAAGAGCCTGCAAGGGAGAAGCTTCATCTTGAGCCCAGCACTATGGCTGTGATATCTGGAATTCAATAAACGAAGACCCCATTCTTTAATTCGGGGCTCTGCCGATCGCCCTTCAGCTCTGCTCTGATGGCTGTGAGTGCCTCCGGGGCCAGAAGCCGCGCGGGGGCACAGGGAGGAGCCAGAGGGCTGGGGGTGCCCCTGGGCTGGTGGACACAGGATCTGGGGCTGCTGGAACTGGTTTGGCTCCGGCTGTGGGGTACGACGGGTGCCTCAGCATCCCTGGGTCGCACCCCGAAGCTTCTCGGAGCAGCTCCCATCCCCAGCGCCGGGGCCGCGTGCTCGTGTCCCTTCTTTTTTTCCCAAGGCTTCTCCTCCTGTTTCCCCAAACCCACCAGCTCTCTCCTGAGCTTCGGACGTTGTGGCACGACACGGGCACGGGGGAAGGG
>NW_008652914.1:0-2596 GCF_000695815.1 Acanthisitta chloris
AACAGATGATGGAAAGATCACTGTGACCAACCAAATTCAAATTGTCATGAGATGTAAAATCTTCCCTGTCTTTAGTTATTTTACATTAATGTGGTCATGGTTCAGCTCTCTGCTGTCAAAACAATATCAAGCCTGGGTTCAAGAAACCTTCAGAATCTGTTTTGACACCACTAGAAAGCATCAAATATTCAGTGTTCCTCTTCGTGGGGAGGTGGTGCACAAAGGTGCTTTGCCCTGCAGTCATGAGGTATCACTCAAAGCTCCTCTCTAAAACTGAAGTTCAGGAGTTAATCCAATCAAATTCCATTGCCTTCTTCCAGGTTCCTTTTTTGCCTGGAGACTCTGATCTTGACCAGCTGACACGGATATTTGAAACACTGGGCACTCCAACAGAAGAACAGTGGCCTGTGAGTCCTGTTGTTTAACAAACCGACATTGGCTTCACATGATACTCTCTGTTTTAGCTTTTGAAATGAAATGGAACTTTATACTAGTGTGCTTGAACAGATTTCCAGAAGGCAGCTGCCTCCACTCACGAAGCAGCTGAGATTTGTTGTTTCTCTTGTCAGTACAGCAGTGTTAGCAATAAGCAACAGGAAGGAGACCTCTTGATTTCCTTTCTATGTGTGCAGTTTCCCTTGGCTACTGGTGTGAAATTATTGTGGCTAATGTTTTGAGATGTTTGATTAATTAGTGTGCTTTAACCTGGAAGGCTTTAATCACTTTCAGAAGTAGGAACCATTTGTAGTGACCTAACTTGACCTGGGTAAGTTATACTTTGGAGGTACAGTAAGAAACACCAGACCAGAAGCTTTAGGGATAAATAACTTATCTGAGCAATGGAGCTGCAACAAATACAGACTAGTAGTACAGTTATCTCTGAGATGACAATACCAGGCCAAAATTGCTGTCAGGGCACACGGTAACCTACCTAACTGTGGTTATTGGGCAGACTGATGGGAAGTGGGGCATAACTTCTGATGAGCAGCTTGGACTAGCTGACCAGGCACAGCGAGTCCTGAATTCCCTGATTGTGTGTTGTGGAGATGCTCATTGGGCTTGTTGACCTCTGCTCCTCCATGCTGCTTGTTCTCTCTGTAAATGGTGCTGGAATGCTATGGTACATGATGGAGAAGAAACACCTGAAATTCAGCAAGGGCAAGTGCAGGTCCTGTACCTTGGGAAGAATAACTCTGAGCACCAGCACAGGCTGGGGCTGACCTGCTGGAAGGCAGCTCTATGGAGAAGGACCTGAGGGTCTTGGTGGACAACAACCTGTCCATGAGCCAGCAGTGTGACCTTGTGGCCAAGAAGGCCAAAGGAATCATGGGGTGCATTAGGAATGGCATTGTCAGCAGGTCAGGGGAGATGATCCTGCCCCTGTGCTCAGCCCTTGAGGCACATCTGGAATGATGTGTCAGTTCTGGGCTCAGTACGAGAGGGACATGGAGCTCCTCATGCAGGTCCAGAGGAGGCTATAAAGGTGATGAGGGAACTGGAGCATCTCTCTTAGGAGGACAGTCTGAGGGACCTGTGCCTGTTTAGCCTTGAAAAGAGACAAATGGGAGGGACCGTATCAATGTCTGCAAGTATCTGAAGGGACAGTGTCAAGAGGCTGGATCGGGCTCTGCTCTGCATTGTTTAACTGCTTGGTGCATATTTTCCCTCTCTCCTACCACTGTCCATATGAAGTTTGAATTGTGTGCTTCAAGAGTAGCTCAAAATGCACACGATGTTCAGCTAACTTTTATTAACTTGGAGAAATTGCCATCTGGCTCTTATGTGGGTCTTGTCCTTTCCACCATGCCGGGTCACAAAAGGAAGTTCTATTTCATTTCTCTGCGCCTACGCCAAAGTTCTTTCATACTGCCTTTCTTGGTTAGCATTTTTTCCTTTTGGACTGGTCACCACTAAAGCAAAGGAGAGATCGTTTGGAAAGGTAAAGTATGAAACAACTTCAACAGTTACTAAAAAAAAGTCATAATGACCTACTGTTCCTGCATTTATTTAAGTGACCAAGTCTTAGCAAGGTGTTTTGAAAGATGATTTGCTTCTGCTGAAACACAGCCATGTGGTTCCCTTTCTGTGGAAAGCTGAATTCTTTCTAAATGAAAAACATGTTCTGTTTTTGGTCCTTCTAGGGAATGACCAGTCTTTCAGATTATGTTGCGTTTAAGCCCTTCCCTGGAATGCCACTTCAACATATTTTCAGTGCAGCGGGTGATGATCTGCTCGATCTCCTTCAAGGCTTATTCACATTCAATCCTTGCACTAGGATTACAGCAACTCAGGTTAGTACACTTGGGTTGTGTCCTAATGTTCGTTAACCTACTGGTAATATGAATGTCATGAAGCCACTAAGCCAGGTTTGGAATGAAATGTCATAGGAATTACTAGAAACATATTCTCAGTGTTTTATGGAAAGAACTCTGAAAGGTATGGATGGTGCTGACTGATCATTTCCGTTCCCTGTGTAGGCAGCTAAGAGGTGTGTGAGCCTTGGCCTGCAGACAGTCATACTAGTAGTGTTCCCCAGGGGTCAGTGCTGGGCCCAGTGCCCTTTAATAACGTTTATTGATGATTTGGATGAGGGGAT
>NW_008652915.1:0-41270 GCF_000695815.1 Acanthisitta chloris
GAGCTGCTAGACAGCAGAACCGGGAAAAAAACGGGATGGGAAATGATGTTTCAGTGTTTTCCCGGCGTCTCTCCGCGTTGCCCCCCAAGAAGAACTGCCGAAGTTTCGCCACGCGTAGCGATCTGCCCTCCCCCGGCCTTGCGGCGCTGCCAGTTTGGCTTCTGCTGAGCGCTAAAGTAAATATTGGTTGAGATTGCTGCATGTAACCAAACAGGGGCGAGAATGTGTTTTGGCTTTGGCAGTGTTAGGCTGTATAGTTTCTGGGTGGCGTGAGTTGCAGCCCAACGGGAAGTTTAGCACCCACATTTCTTCTTTGAATGTCCCAATTTTTGCAGTGATTCTCACCGGTGCAACACAAAGGTTCAAAATATATCATCTTATGCTAATGCAAATACTCTGCACACAAATCTAAGTAACTCGTATTCTTCTCCTAAAGGTCTTCCTTCCAGATGTCATTTTGACTGTGTTTCAAACCAGAATTGTTGAGTAAGAATTACAAATACCTTCCACACGTTGAAGAAAATACGTAAGATGTGTCAGACAAAATGCATGTGTTGCCCTACTCCCCACAACTGATGCCTCCAGGGAAAATCACTGGGGTGTTCAAGCTGATATGTCATGAAGAGCATTCTGCAGATTATGGGTCAGAAGGGATTTTGAGTTGGAATTTTCCTCCTTTAGCTAGAAAAGATGCTCTGTCTTGTTGCAAGGTGGACTTCAGAATATAAGACACCTACTTTTCACATAAAACCCCCCATACAGTAAGGTGTGAGCTACTGAAATGCACAACTCATATAAAGTTTGTATTTCAGCATTTCTGTCTAGCAAAGCACTGTTTTCTAGGGCATGACATTCTGTATAAAGAAAGGACAATCTCTAATTGTATTTCTTAGAGCATATTCACATACTAAAATTTTCATCCAGTTTTCTCATAATCTGGGCCAAGAATTTCAGATTTAATTAGCAGTCCTGTCTGTCAGTTCTGGTGAAATAGTGCCAAACACCCACTTTCAAGTTTTGGTCTTGAAAAGAAACATAGAATCTCTGACCACTTCTGAAATACAAGCCCATAACTGTCCAGCTTTGTAACAAAACTTTTGACTTGATATCAACTTCTGCTTGAAAGTGATTTGTTGAAGGTCAGCTGGGAAAGAGGGGCAGGTTCTGCTTTCAGCTGTGTCTGCTGCAGCTAAGAGGATTTGTAGCTACTTTGCTAATCAGAACTGAGCCAGGAGGCTGTCTGTATGGAAAGGAAACACAAAAGGGTTTCACTGACAGAGTCACAGTGCTACTGTCAGATCTCTGATCTGTTATTACATCTTCATCTCGGCTTTGCTTGCACAATGAGCACCTCATTGCCTCAGTGGAGGCCACAGAAGGAAACGCCTGTCTCTGATCCTGTGAGCCACAGCAGGGCCACGTCCCACACTGGGATTGCATGGTGTTTGTCCTGGGGGCATTGGGAGCATCAGAAGGGGAAACTCTGGACTCCACTCATAAAAGTGAAATCCATTGTTACATCATGTATTTTTGTATCTCTCTTTGCATAAGGAGCAGATCACACAAGTAGTCAAAGCCCCAGTATAATGCTGCAGCCCACATCCTGATCATTGGTTCCAGCATGGATCTGTCTGTGTGCAGTGGGGAAAGTCAGAGCTTGAATCATCCCAGAAATCACATTGGAGGAGATGATTCGACAGCTGGATTACACGAAAACTGATTATAACAGAGATGGTAGTGAACAGTTATATCTAGAGTAGTAAAATGTATGAAGCATAAGGCAGTTAAAATTCTTATTAATGCTGTCTAATAATTTCAGTGTTCCACTACATTTGTATTGTTACTTGGGAACTTTTTAGTAGGTACTTTATAATTATAAAGACTCTCGGTACTGCTTACCACAACTTAATGTTCCCTCAGTATGGAATCACTTTGACTTTCTTCCCCTTCCATGCATCAAAATAGGGAATCAAAGAGTGCACTCAGTTTCAGCATGCTGTAATGTAACTCAGAGCAAACTCTCAGCCTCTGAGTGTAAAGCAAGCTGGCTGCTTTGTTTGCCTCTATAAAAGATGAACTATAGTACATTCAGAATCTAATATGGAGCTTTTGGCATGTTTTTTCCTTGCAGACTTTTACACTGGTATAATTTTTCTGGTTGCAAAACAGTTATTTATGTGATATAAGTAATACAAAAAAATCAGAAGGAAAGCCTCAGTGGCTTTATCATAATTTTATGCTGTTTCTAGAATCTGATTTTATATCATTTAAGAGGAAACTGCTTAGGCTATTGTCTAGACTGTTTTGAAAAGAACAGTAAATAGATACAGTGTTTTGCTCAAATGTAGTGATTCTGTGTAACAGAAAAAGAATAAAAGTTGTTTCTGGTATGATTGTAGAGCAGTTTTCTTGTTGTTCTAAGCTTAGAAAATTCTTGACTTGGTGTAAAATAAATCCAGAAACAATTCTGTCACTCATTTGAAAAGAACCCTGAATTAGTCTAATGGGAATTGCAGCTTAGCAAGATCTTTTTACACTTGTACAAATCCTCAGGCTTAGTAGTAAAATCTCATTTCAGTACTGAAAGCTTGGTGGTGATGTTGTGTTGCCATGGAATCAAGCAAATGGCAAAAATTTTGGAATGCCCCAAAGGAACAGACTTTCAGAGCTGCATGTACTCCAAAAAGCTCAAATACCATTGGGTCTCACTTCTAGAAAAGAGAGACTCTATCCTGCTTCCATTGAAGTCAATGGAGGCTTGCCACTGAACTCAGTGGGAGCAGGAGAATGCCTAAGGTTTGCAATCCATCTCTTTAAACTTCTTAAACCCAAGTGTTTACTGTGCCAATGAGTCCAGGGAGGTAATTTGCATAGGGTGGCAAATGAGCAGAACTCTGGCTTTGTGTGAATAAGCTGCTGACCACATTGTGCATAGCAGCCTGCAGATGAGAAAGAGCTGGCAGGACTCTTTTTTTTAATGAAATAATGCTTAGTCCTTCCTGTGTTTAAATTCCTCATGAAGCTTCCAACGGAGTTCAACAAAGTACCTGTTTGCTAGACAATGCCGTGGGGAGGAGGAGGGAGAAGAGACAAGGGAGACTTCTTTTTGCATTGCCTATACCCCGGGTCTGTTCTCCCAGCTTGTTTCCAGCAATTCCCATGATGTCACTTTTAGTAATGGAGACATGTTTACAAAAGAGTACACAGCATCCTCTTTAAAAAGAAACTTTCAACCCGGGGAGTGCTACAAAATTTAGGAAACCAAAAACTGCGTGAGGAGGGAGTAAAGATCCAGACAAAGGTTCTTTGTGTGCTGTGACCAAACTTGACCTCACACGACTATGAGCAATAATGAATATGCAATTTGGCAGTGGCAGAACTCAATGTCAGCAGTATTGCCTTTGGCATACAATATTTTAAGAGCATCTGAGAATGGCAAGTGGACACAAAATGGACTGATAAGATTGTATGTAGAAATCGTTTGGCTATACTTTATATCTCCTTTCAAGACAAATGATTTTTTTCTCTTCTATTTCATCTCCCTTATCTTGAGAACAAATGCAAAATTCATTAAGAGTACAATGACTCTCTCCTATGTAATATAGCATATCATGTTTCTTTAATTTTGAAAAGATAAGGGGATTTCAGCCCCAGCTTTTCCCCTGAACTTGTTACTCACATTAGTACAAAAAAGGCTTTTGTTCTAATGGAAAGAACCAGTATAACTAACTGGGTTCAAACCAGTATAACTAACTTTTACACTTGCAAACTTGGCACCATTTATCTATCAAGAGATTACAGACATACATGTATTTTGTACAAATAAAAAAATCCTAACTAGCTAAAGAAATTTATCAGCATTTTTAATTTAGGAATACTGAATGACAGAATTTGGAACAAGATTCTCCCATACTCAGGCCTTGAGCAATTATCTGCCACAACAATGCAAGCTTCCCCATGCCTGCTGTGAGCAAGGGACACATGTCGTCAGGGTGGTTATTTCAGTTCTCCACTTTTGTTTGCTAAGGGCATTTGCAAAGCTGACAGTCTATCTTAGAGCTGACTCCATCTGAAATACAACAGATGAAATAACTAATTACTGTATAAAGGCCCTAAATAGTGTTGGATACTCACAGGTATTTACTCCATTTGTAAATCATTAAAAATTGGTATGTGTGGAGGACTCTGGTTGTATAAAGGATAAATCTAGTTTTGGGTTTGCAGATATTTCAAGTTTCAATATTTTATGTCAAGGCCAATGAATTTGTATTTGTTGACAACTTCCCCTCAGAAGACAAAGACCTTCTTCCCATCTAATTTTCTCTCCAGGAATTCAGCACTGCTTTCTACTCCTCCAGAGAAGCAGCCAAGGAATATTAATAAAGAAATCTGAGAGCTAAGGGCAGTATGGTCCATTTTGGGAAAACAGTATCTTGTAGAAAAATCACAAAATTGTGATTTTACCAAATTTGTTGTGACTTATCCTTTAGGGATTGCAAATTGTTCTAGAATAACACAACCCCTAATTATAATGAGGTGCTAGTCAAGTCTTTCACCAGTATCCCAAAAGGAGGCAGTTTTCAATGCTCAGGTTTGCTCTATTGTGCAGCAGTTGGCTTTAGAAGGACTTGTCACATCTCAAAATTTAAAGCACTGTAGATATTAGAGATTAGGATCACAGACAGCTCTTTCAATCACCAAGAGTCTTTGCAACAGATTATATGACCAAGGTGTTGAGTCATATGATATCCCACCCTCACCTCATTTTCAGGTATTTGGGACTGTAATCAAGTCTCTGCTGTGTGGGACACTGGAAGAGTCTTAATGCCTTTGACAATGAAAGACAAAACACCTGTTGGTTGGGAAATTTTCTCAGAATTTTGGAGATGTCTTTTGCAAACACCTTGGGAGAGTTAGGAAAGTGTCTGGGTGTCTGTTCTGACTGATGCAATGATCCTGATGCAGACTGCCATGTATTCCAATGAAGGCTTTACACTCCCAGTGTTTTCCAATCCATCTATGTGAGTATCTGTTCTGTAGATGAACAGAGCCATCTCCAAAGGGCAATACTCCCTGCCCCCCAATTTACCCAAGCAAACAAAATGGATTTACTGATTTGAGCTTTGCAGAAAGCACAGAGGAACTAAACTCCCCACAGATGTCTAGATATATTTCCTTTTTGTGAGTCAGTCTCACTGAAAAATACAAGTTCTCCAGGCTTTAGTTTACCATAGAGATATATATAATTAACTTCATGTTACTGAAATTTTATACATGAACACAATCAACAAAAAGTAAACTATAAATTTTGTTTCAGCACAACAAAATTAACTGAGAACTCTGTCAAAAATCTTTGCTTTTGGCCTTCTCTTCACACTAATCTGGCTACACCAGTTGTTACATTCCACGTCTGACATTCAAATCATGTTGAGCAATTTTCCCACAGTGTTTCCTAAACAAAGGCATTTTTCCCACTCCCACTTATGTGTCTCTTGCATCTGGGAACTGCAGAAAAATATCCTTGTATAAGTCCTAAGACCCAGCCAACAATCGTATTGCTCTGCTAGATTTCAAAAACTGCTGGTGATCATTTGACCAAAATGATACCAACTGACCCAGCAAAAGCATAATACTTTCTCAGTTACTAAATAACAGATATTCAACTCATAACATGATAAAATCTCACATAGGTTGGTTTTTTTCACTGTTTGAAGCATAATCTAATCCTTTCCCAAGTATCTTATACCTTCGTGAGAGCAGAAATCTTTTTATTTGTATCATCTAAACTATTAAATTGCTTAGTTATTCCAGGATATTCATCTGAAATGGCAGAGGCCTTGAAAAGGATATAATCTCTTGCTAAAAGATGATGTTTTTTGCAGCTCTCGCCTTTCCCCTTTATAAAAGAACAGAGCATATTACTAGCTTGGTATTTCACACATGACCAGCCATTGCTTCAGGAAAATTACATGGGTCATAGAATGACAGGCTGGTTTTAGAAAGCTCTTTGTGGGTTGAGGAGCAAGTCACCCCACAGTTCTTTCAGATTTAGGATAATGCAGGACCATATGTGCCTTGTTTATTCTTACTACAGCTTCCCCTTTCTTTATTTCCACAGGAAGGGTAAAGCAACAGTGGTTTCTGGAGGGTTCTTGTTTATTTTACCTTTACCTTTACTAAACATTGCCTGCAGCAAAGTACCCCAGGCTGTAGGACAGAGATGTTTTGAGCCAGGTCTTTCAGGGGAGAGAAGTGATTGGTGCCTTTCATTAGGTCCTCATCACCTTAACCTGAGGTACAAGAGAAAGGTAATACCAGATTTTTCCTTTAAAAAACCTGTCTTTCAGAGACTCAGAATTACACAAAAACATTTCATTCAGCATAAAAAATTGGGCAAATTTGAGCACCTGTTTATTAGCCTAATAAATTTAAAGTGTCAAAATAGTTCAGGAAACTAAAATTGGTGTAACGGGTGATTCAGGTTGAAAGACAAGATGAGGAGCCTCTTGAAGCAAGTGTCTTATTTCTCCTAGTAAACTGTTGATACCACCTCTGCATTCTGTCATTCAGCATTTTAATTTTCAGTGTTATGGACTGACTAAACCACTCTGTTTTCATAAAATATAAAATGTAATGAGCAGGCCAGTGCACTTTGGATGTGCATTCAGAAATCTGCTTTAGCAGTCAGAATATACTGTGCATTCATCTGCCTCAGACTCACTCTTCTCATTTTCTATCTGTGCTACTGCAGTGTCTCCGAGTTCAAGCTGAGCTCCACCAATCCAGCTGAGTTGTGTTTCCCCACTAAAGCTGTGTATTTTCACCTGTGACATTTCTCAGGTATTTTTTTTGTAGATAGTTAGTATTTAGTATTTCTTACATGACATAAGTTTATAATGTGCTAATTAAGTTAAGGAATAAAAAGCACTTGGGAAGCTCTGGCTTGATTGGAAACTGGAGAAGGCTCCTATGCACTTAAGAAGAAATTTCTGGAACAGTCTTCCAAGAGGATTATGGGGCAAATATCAGCCCCAGGTCCAGCCTACATCACAGCATCTCCTGATATTTTTGGCCATTCCTCGTTCAGTTTCAGATCCTCTGGTAGATCATTAGTGTGTATGGACCAGGAGGTACCATCTGTAATCCTACCTAGTATGATGAAACATGGAGCAAAATTTCATAGCTTGTTTACACAAGGAATACTTGTTGCTAAAAATATCTTAGTTACTATATTTTAACTAATAGTTCAAGCACTAGCATAGATATCATATCTACTTCTGATCAGTCCTCAAAGTGAGAGCCAAGATAAATTGAAACATGATTTATTTTCTAATCTAGGCCTTGTTGAATCTCATAAAACCTGGGTCAGGCAGATCTGGAGAAAAAGTCATCTGTATCTGTACTTAGAAAATTGGAAGCAGCCCAACCAAAGAGTCCATATGCCATTTTGCTACTTTGTGGTCAGTAGCATGATCCACTCTCTCTGTTTCTCTACTTTTTCTATCCCTCTAGTAACTCTATGCAAGATGTTTCCTAACCATAGATGTGTGTGATATTCCTGTGGTCAGTTGATATTTGGAATTTAAAGAGTTCCATATAAAGCAAGGTGTGCATTTTCAGAGGATCACACTGGGGAGAGTTTTAAATGTTAGAACAGGAAAGGAGGTAAGTGTTGTTATAGCTAACAACTTTTCAAATTGCAGCTGTGTCTATAATCCTTCTGTTTTAGATGTAAAAACTTGTTTCAGTGTTGCTAAACTAAGATTCCTTTCCTTATCTCCATTCTCTTCAGTTTCTTCCATTCCAGGCTCTGTATTTAGTGCAACAATCAAACATCTTTAGACTCTCTTTCCTCAGTACAGATCCTGACTTAGCCTAATTAAATAAAGACAAGAAAAAGGGCTAAAACAGTAAACACACTACAAAATAAATTTAAAAACCCTTTTGTGAATGTTGACTGTCTTCTGATGTCTTCTCTATCTACATATTATTTGTGGTTTAGCTCATATATTCTGAGATCCTTGGGGTGAAATCACAGCATGGCAAAAGCCAATGGCAAATCTCCCATCTCTCCATCACAGTGTAATATGGTATGAATATCATAGCACTTATATACCTTCTTACAGGACAACCATAGGTACCTACTTTCTGAGCCCTATTTGAATTTATACTGTACACTTTTGTATTAGTCGAGCATTTGTTTTATGCAGGGAGGATTTAATTAATGTAAAATTAATTCAACCGAGAGTAACCTTTGAAACCATGCTTACATTATCAGCTGTGACTTGTGCAGGATACCTCATGGAGCTGCAATCTATGCATCCTTACGTAACAGGCATTAAGAAGCAGTTACACAACTTAATGCAAACACCACCGGCAGATGAAAATCCATGGCACAGACAGGATCTTGAGTAATCATCAAAGCAGTGCCAGAAAGCAAATTCTACCTGCATAAAACATTTTTTCATGTTAAATCTATTTCAGGGGATGCTCTGCTGTCCTGTTCCTGGTAGCCTTCATAGAGAGTCTGCCACAAAGTGGCTTTTCATTGCAAATTTTTATCCTTCAAAACCTGTTAATACAAGCTTTGACCAACACTGCCACAAAATGTGTGTGCAATTCAAGTCATATCTTTACTGACTGCAATAATAAACTTTTGGTCTAAAACAAACAGGTCATTAGCAAACAGATACTTTTGTTCACTGTGGTTACTTGGGCCTCTCTCCTCCTGTCATCCTGTTTTTCACTCACTGCTCAGACACTTAGAGTTTGATGGCTGAGTATGTCTTCATGATGCCAGGGCAATGCAGCTTTCTCAAATTTAGTACAGGTCAAGAAAATACTCCATTTCTCAGTGCACAAAGTTTATTAGTGTCCCTTAATTAAAATTGTTAATTCAGGCAATAATTTTCTCTCAGGTGTCAGCTTGGGTTACAGGGTATATCTAAATTCAGGCACTCATGCCTATGGATGCATCTACTCTAAATTCAAGAAATTATATCCAATTATCTTTGTATTGTCTTAAGAAAATGTTCTAAATGTGATTTCATTTTCTATGAAAGGAGCTCTCCAAGACCCTCTTTTAGATACTTCATATTGAAGAAGTTGAAGTGCTATACAAAGTATTTATGGGACAGGTTCTTGTCACTTTTATATCAATAAAAATTGGGATTACTCCTAATTTACACTGGTGTAACAAACCACAATTTTTTCCTCAGCCAAGATGCACATGCATGGCCAGACATAACTGGGTGGTTGGAAATACTTTTTGAAAGATGTGTAGTTTATCACGGTTTAACTACGTGACATCTTTAGAAAACACTCAAGTATTTTAAACACTATCAGGCCTGGAAGAAGACATGGGGCTTCTTTTTCCAGTCTATAGCATTGCCTGCTTCCTTAACTGAGGTGTTCATAGTGGATTAAGTGCTTGAATCAAATCTATTCAAACAGCAGTAAAACAGTAATACTGGATGACTAAGGCAGAAAGAGTTGGGCTGTGTTCAGGGGGACAGGAATGCTGAAAGAAGGGAAAGTTTGGGTTTTACCTTTTTCACAGCCTGGTAAGAATCCACCCCATTGAAATTTACTTCTATCCCACTAGTCTAAGGAGACATTTTATTTCCCCTGTCTAGTATCCTGTTTTAGGCTTCCATCTCTCCAAACACAATCACTTGGAAATACTGAAATGCATGCCTACAGTCACTGAAAAGCCTGCCTAACAAAGCCCAAAGACCAGGCTGAAGAATGACTTGAAGACCTGATCCTCCTGATTCACATTTTCTATTGTTTTTCCCTCCTCTCTCAATAGAAAGAAAAGACATCATTAATTTTGGTTTTTTTGGTTAAAACGTGCTATTGACAAATTATATCCCTCAGCTGGGAGGTGTGCAGTGAGCTAGATGGGGGAAAATAAATCATCATTGAAACCATCATGCTGTTCCAACTGTAGAGACGGAGGAAGGGCGGAAGGAATAACTGAGGGAGGAGCAGGAGCTGTGCAAAATAGCAGAGCCATTACAAGAAATGTGTCTGAAGTCGTGCTCAAAGAGTCATATCCTCTGCTTGTGAGGAATAACATTGTTTCCTGTTATCAAAGGAGAACATAAACATGTGGGACAGAGAGCCCCAAAATGAAAATAGACTTCATGGAGAATGAGGTCAAACTGCGGCTCTAAAAAGTACATCTTTTATCTGATTAAGGCTTAGTTTTGTTTTCTGGGAGTGGAAAAGGGAAAATAATTATAACATACCTTTTCTCTCATTTAAATTCCCAGTGGAAAAAAAAATTCCATTTTGTCCCTGCCCATGGCAGGGAGGGTTGGGACTAGATGATCTGTAAGGTCCATTCCAACCTTTAAATTCTATGATTCTATGATTTGTATCAATTCCCCAATTAAAAATGCATTTCATTTGTCAAAGCTCTTTAGAGCACAGAGGTGTCAATGGGATTAATTACCAAAGCATTCTTTTCTTGAACAAGGTATTTTCCTCAATGTGATGTTTTGCTACAAGTTACATCCAGTTCAGCCATGCTTGAAAACACTATAATTGTGTTGGCCAGGAACATCATTCTTTCCTTAATGAAGTAGTTTTCCAAAGTGGTTTCTACCACCTACAGTTTGGAAACCAGTATACTGTCATACAGACTAGTTTCTTTCCTTGCCTACAGCTGGCAAACTGCCATCTTATCTCTATATGCACAGTTAACACCTCTGCATATAAACTAATGATGTATGAGCACAGAAAAGCCTGGGAAATGTGATAAAGCATTTATTTACTGTCTTCTGACCTTCATATCTTCATTTTTTAGATGTTTCTTTGTACTGGGTATTCCAGAATTGTCTGTCACCTACAACATCTTAATTATATTGCTTTAACTAACAGGTACAACTAAAGCATCATTCCACAGACTTATTTTTAATTGTGGATTTCTCATCCTCAATTAAAAAAATAACAATGAAGGAACACATAAGAAGAACTGTAAAACTGGCAATAATTCTGAAAGAAATGAAGCTGCTCTGCTCCAAATATTGCTCCATTCTAAGACACCTGAGAACCATTTTTTCCCAGCCTGCAAGTATCCTGAGCCCCTCTAATTGTATTTTCTTTTCCTTTTATGCAAAGAATGACAAAGTAATGAGTGTCTTTTCATGGCCAGCCAATCCTGCTAAATATATGGTCATGAACAAGGACATAAATAAAATCTGCCTGGATGGACCATGGTTCATAAGTGGAGGGGAGGTACCCAGGAGATATGCCAGAGATGACCTCTATCCCCTGCTATTTTATCTGTCTTGCTGAGGCATTTACACAGCTCCCATTACTATGATGCCAGAGTATGTAAGGACATACTGCTGTTCTTACAACACTTAAATAGGGTGGACAGATTACATGGGTTATCCCAGGTCAGAGGTTTGAAGCAGAACAGATCATTGGACAACCTTCACACACTCTCAATCAGTAGAAGGTCTTTACCCACCATCTCTATAGTATAAATCAACACCTAACCCTATTCCCAAAGTATCCAAGTGTTTCTCAAGCATTAAATAAAATAGTCAAGAAGTCCCATCTTGGATGTTTTATTGGACATGGACCAATGGCTGAAATGTCTTATAGCAGCTTCTTTCAGTGCACATCAAATACTCTTTAGGTGCGACTGTCAGGATAAATATATTACGTAACAAGGCTTCTAAATATCTATTTCAGTCTATCATTTTAATCATAGGGTCACTATTAGACTGTATTTCCCCCATTGTCCATGTCCATTACCACTGAGGTCATTTCTATTGGGTGAAGATGTGACTAACATACTCATGCCTTTAGGTTTTCAAAGTTTGACTATCAGAACATGCTTTAAAACATCACCATACCTGAAACTGATTGCACATACACATAACGATATTTCTTTTAAGTTTGGACGTACAGAGCAGTTTGAGGCAGAAAAGGACTAATAGATAATACAGATATAAATTCAAGTCCTGACCTGCAAACCCTTATTGAGCTGAATCCCTCTCAGGAGAGGGATCTCAGTGATGCTGAAAAGGCCTGTGACATATGTATTACAGCAGCCATGGCACAAGACTGGAAATTCACTTCCAGCTCATTATGCATGTATGGTTTCAGTTCTCTTAATGGCAAGCTTACACAGATACATACCTTTTAACTATACAGCAGTGGGAGTAACAAAATCCTACGGGCATTCAGTGTCAGTGTACTATCAGCAATATACTGCAGCAGACAAATTTCCACAGCATGGGGTGAGCTGGTAGCTGCTGCTGTGCCATACTTCAAACCAGAACTTTCCAGGGAGAGGAAACAGGGCAGAATGAAAGCTATGAGTTCTCACATTTTTACATCAGCATGTCTAAGTGGTCATAACACACCTTCAAAATTTCCATTTCAACCCCTGGATATTCATTCAATAAGACTCAAATGTAATGACCATAAAGACAATAAGAAAGAAATCTGTGCATGAGTAAGAAGATGGAAAAAATAGGTTCACTATTCAGTGGAGATGGAAATCTACTGATGATTGATGCTGAGAAGGCTGAAATGTGTTGTGTCTTTTCATTTTCCACAACATTTTCCACAGATAAGTAACAATTCAATGGCTGTTTTTGCTAAATGCACTGGAGCATTTTTTTTTGCATATTCTGGTTCTTTCTATATTATAGAACCATAGAATCAGAAAATGGCCTGGGTTGGATCCTGATCCTGATGTAGTTTTGTCATTTGGATGGGAGTGTGGAGGCAGCTCAGACTGAGGTAGACACACACAGCTCAGCCCAAATCACAAGATTCAGTTTTCAGTCTTCTTAAATATATCCCTATAAGAAATTAGATTATTATATACTAATACCTAGGAAAATTCAGTTGCTGATATAAGATATATCTAATCATGTGGGAAAGTCTGAAATAGCAACACAGAAAACCACTGTGGATTCTTAATCTAGAGGAGGTAACCATCTGGGACAATATTGCATTTATCATGACCACAATATCGTAGCCCCAGCTCTATCTTAAAAGGAGTTGTGATTCTGTCTTCCTGGGCATCTGCAAGATCTATAAGGTCTACAAGGTAGCAGGTGTTGCTCTAGTACACCCAGAAGAGATGATAATTTAAAGCTTTTTTTTGAAAATAAAGCATTAATAACACAAAACTGGAGAGGACTTACAGGTCCAAACAAGTTATCTGAATGATTTGCCACACCTTGCTCTTCTGCCTGCTTTCTCTGTACCTCCTACAACCTAGAAAAATTATCCTAAGCCCTGCTGAGTCCTGCTAATACTGAGAGATTACTGAGAGGCTAAGGAAAGGATGAACTGGACTGAAGAGCCAAAGCACTGAGTGAGCTTCATCCAGTTAAGCTTAGATATCTATATCCGTCTCTCACTCTGGAAAGAAACATTCATTTCTGGGGCAAAGTCCTTCTGATCCCAAAGTTGATGCCTCACACATCCAGATGCATCAGTCATAATAGGCCCTGAAGAACCCTATTTCTCTGCACTGATATAAAATTAGTTTAAAGTGACTAGTCCAAGTATAGACAAACCACTGACTTCTAGTGATGGCAAACCCCATCCCAGCTGACAAGCCTTGACAGTCCAGTAAAAAGCAAATAAATGAAGAGTTTATCTAGATGCATAGGACTGATATGAAGCCTTGAGATATTTGTAGTTATCCACTGGAACAGCTCAAGGAAGTCAAAGCCTGGACTTTGGGACATGAAACTATGAACAGCTTCTGACTGAGTATCAAAGACTTTAACCAGCTCAAATCCACTCCAGCAGAATTTTGCAGCTGGGCTCTCATCCTCCCTGCAGGGTTGCTTTAGACCTTGGAATAGACATTATCCTCCCACTGAGGATCACCAAGGATCTCACTGTGATGGAGCTAATTATAGGTAATCTGCTGATGTATGATTAAATATGGTCCAGCACAATTTGTGGGTTGCATGGAATGTTCTGCTATGCCAAACAGAAGGATCTGACATTGGACAGGAATAAATACCAGCTTGAAGTGCAGGAGATTAGTGATCTGAAGCACCTGTTGTGTGGCAAAGACTTCCAAACTCAGATACCAGTTCAAACAAATTCCCCTTAAACAAGGATGCCCTGACATGTAGTGTTAGAAAATACAATTCTCCCTTAATAATCATTAAGGAATCATTTTTGAATATTTACTTTTTACTA
Organism: Acanthisitta chloris; assembly: GCF_000695815.1. Taxonomy (NCBI): domain Eukaryota; kingdom Metazoa; phylum Chordata; class Aves; order Passeriformes; family Acanthisittidae; genus Acanthisitta; species Acanthisitta chloris. The sequence goes on from NW_008652915.1 coordinate 14,197, forward strand.
GAGACCAGAGGAGGAGTGAGCAGAACCGCTCATCAAGCTACAAGTATTGTAAGAAGTATTGTAAGAAGAGGCAATTTTCCCAGTAAGGAGACTGGAAGCTAAAAATACAGGGCAGAGGCTGAAGGGCAGCCAAAGACACAGGGTGATACTCTGTCTGTGATCACACAGCTGGCCTGTGCCCAAGGCCTGCTCTCTGTCCCCACAGCACTGCTTAAATACAGCCCAGACAGTGATGGTGGAAATGAGAAAACCTTCTTGAGACTGTAGAAGAAAAAAGTTGCACAGAATGATGTCTTTCACTATCCTTAAGTTAACAGGAAGACAAAGACCTCAACTGGTGCAAGACTGCAGAATCTGCTGCTAAATGATTGACCCTACCAGCACTGACTGAGCACTGCTGAAATCAGTAGTGGGATTTGATAACGAGTAGTCTCAAGGTGGATCAGAAAGTTTTTCTACAGAAACCATTGCACAAATCAGGAGTGAGCCTTAGGAGGATGTAAGGCACTGCAGCAATCCTTACTGAACTGGGCACACAGGCCTGGAAAGGGGTTCTGTACTACCCCAGGGTTCCCTGAGTGCTTCAAGACTGAACACAAGGAGGTACAAGAAACGGGAATATGTTCTACATAATACCACAGAGTGATATTAACAAAACTTAACCAATACATTCTATGCTTTAACATTTAACATTCTATGTATTAACATTCTATGAATACAAGAAAAACCCCACAAACATACCTTAACTGCTGGATCCTGGTGGGAAAGTCAGGGGGAAATTACATCTTCCTGAAAGTTTATGCAACTGTCAAAGACACCCAGAGCTCAGAAATACACAAGAGACTCTCAGTGAGCACTATGAGTTTCAGAACGAAGTCCAAAATGTTCTGTTCAAATAATTTCTTCAAAGTTAGGTCCAAAAAATGAAGCAGCCAAATGAAAACAAAACCAAAAAGTGCATGAAAGTACTCGTAGCAGAACATGAAAAATCCAAAGAAACTACACAATATTCCTGATTCCTTGTGCTAGGGCTAGCACCTAGCACGCACCTACTTGAACATAACTGGATTTATTCCTATCCATGGACTACACAATATATTTATGCTTGCAATTGAGGTATTGCATAATGCAATGGGTAACACAGTAATAGCAGAGAATAAATCAGTTTCCACGTTCTGGATAGTAATAATCTGCAAATAGCACCTGACTCATTGGTATTTCCCTTTCATATACTGGTTTAAAGGGGACAAAATAGAAGTTCATGAAATTCTGCCCATACTGTTAGCTATATGCTGTTCAGATAATGAGTCTAATGAGGTTTTGGCTGTGAGGTATATTGTCCACTAACCAGAGTCCTAAGTCAAATATTATTAACCAAAAGAAGTTACTGGAAAATGATGAGCACTCTCTGGTATAAACAAAGCAGTATCTTTAGGCCATTACATGTACAACAAAACAACTGTTCTCATGTAAAAGCAGAGTATATCCTTTAAGTGAATTATCAGCTACCTGTCTTACAAGTGGGAGCAAATTAATGTTTCCAAAAAGAAGGTGGCAGTCAATTGTTTTGGAAACAATTAATGCCTTCAGTGTTAAGATCATAAGACTTAAGCTCCCACAGTAGGTTGTTTCAACAGGAACAGCACAAGACATGCCACCACATCACAGGAGAATTTCTGGCCTCCATGACATCCAGTCAAGAAATATCTCAGTTGTGAGCCTTGCTGTTTATCAGTCTTTTCAAGAACAACACAGGGAATAGAAATTTAGCACAGGAAAGTCAGGTGGTGGGACAATGCACTTCCAAACACTGCATAGGTAATTACAGCTGTGGAATCACACTCAATTGTAGTGTGGGCCAAAGAGATTTCAGGGCTTTTTAATTACTTGTTGCTATATTAATGCTCCTTTTATAGTGATTAGAAAAGATGTGACTCAGAAATGAGCCACCACAGGAATGACAAGTATTTCAAACTGGAAAGAAATACACTGTGTTTCCTGATGCAGATCCACCCCATGGTAAGGTGGTGAAAATGAAAGGGAATCTTAGAACAGATAAAATATTTGACTTAGCCCATGCATGTAATTAAATACTTACTACACATGAGCAGCAGAGAGTCTTGTGGGGAAAAAAAATTGAAGAAGTCAGGTCTACTGTGCAAGCAGTTCAGACCAGACCCTTCTAGAGCTGAGAACCTGAGTGAGCAAATCTTCACTGTGGCTGCACAGTGGCTTCACATACCTGCAGGTGAGTGCTTAGCTAATGGGTGTACCTACAGCTGAGCACACACATACTGCCAGGCATGCACCTCTATCTTGCTTCAGGATAATGTATATACACAGCATCATGTACACACTAAAGAAGCACCCATACACCCCTCTCTGGTCTGTCCTAAGAGCATATTGTCCCACTGCTTTGCACTCATTTGGCCTCTCATCTTATTTCTTTTTTCTCATTCACTTACCTGCTTGCATGTCTTTTGCCTCTCGATGTTTTTCAAAGTCGAATGAATGCTATGCAAAAGCTGTGTTAGTGCAATGTTTACCTGGCAAGGTCAGGAAGATTGGCAAAAGCTATCTGGCATACAAAGATGGGGGAGAAGTGCAAACAAGAGCAATCATGCCAGACACTTTCAGAAACATAGCTAAAGGCAGGGTCAGAGAGACCAGAACAGTTAAAATCAGTCAAGTCCTATCCTCAGCACTACACTAAGGTTCAATGAATACATATGTAAAATCATCCCAGATCTCAGAAGACTAAAAATATGTTTAAATTTCCCCTTGTTTTGTATAATAAAAATGTTTTCACATGAGAAGTGTCTATTTCCTAGCAGAAGACTTTTGACCACAAAACCTCTCTGTATCTCCTAAAGATATCTCTCAAAAATAAAAGCAGGATGCAGAGGCTGACTCTTCTTCCGCTCCCTATCAGCTGCTAGTTGGCTATTTAGAAACTCATTAACTTCTGAAAGAGACCTTAGCCCTAATTAGTGCCTGGGCTGATCAGCCTGCCTCTTTCTTCTTCACTTCTGCCTCTCAGAGCCTTCTACAATGACTAAAGAAAATCATACTCTTTTTGTACAATTTTAAAAACAGTATTTCCTGAGCTATCAGGATCTGTACGCACCTGTTGAATTTAGTTCTGCCTTGGAGCTTACCAAACTGCTCCAGAATTCTCCAGCTTGCTCTGGCACCCTAATTCTTCATGAGTACATGTATCACACAAATCCTTTGCTGAACCAGACTCTGTAATTTCCTTTCCTTTGCCTTTCATACAAGAGAGTCTATTTTAACTGTGATTGAAATGTCATTAAGGCCATTCAGCCATGTTGATGCTGTTCTTTTTAACACCATCACTAAGAGGGGAATGAACAAAAACTGGACCTATTCCATCTTCCAAAATTAGAATGTATTTTGTACCCAGACCCCCCATCATAGTGAGAAAAATAAATTATCAATATAATAGGAAAACAAGAAGATTCCTCACTATAATTTCTGTCTAATTGGATGCAGTTAACACTATTAAGCTCAATAAGTATGAGCACCAAAAGAGAAACAAACTGTAGAAAGCAAAATAATATCAAGATTCCAGAGCACAAGCATAGGCTTACTCAGCCACTTACACAGTTTGAGGCCTGTGGCCAGCACGTGCAAATTATTTGGTATTTCCAGAACTTCTTCCAGTTTCTCAGATATATACGTCACAGTCAACATGTCTGTGCAAGAAAATAAAGGCTGCCATGCCCTGAAACTGGTCTTTTTACATGACTGGACACGGGATCCTCAGCTGCACAGCCACAGGTGCAACTAAAGCCATCCTCTTCCCAGGGAAGTGTGAGAGTCCTTATTTGCCAAAATAAGCAGAAGGATTGTCCTTGCACATGGAGTATCAAAGTGATCAGTACAAGGGCTATGAAGTAGTAATACTACCCTAACACCTCTCTAATTAATATAATCACTGTAAATGCTACCTAAAGACTCTTATCTTATTGTGGATAATCACACAGATCCTCCATTGATATCACAAGAAGGTAAACTAAAGCTATCATAATTCATTATCATAATTATATAGTAATGATAACTGTTTGGGTTTTTTCCCAAAGCAATGTTTGCAAAACATCATCACTATGACAACAGAAATCTGAGCAAGACTGGGGACAATAAGCTCCTGAAAGGTATTCTACTTGTAGCAACTAAAGTAAATTGCAATCAAAAGATTTCTCGGCTAAAAGACAGTCCAGTGAAAATAATGAAATATTTCAACAAAACATGATGCTGTTATACCCAAATAATTTCTTGATGTTATATCTAAGACAACCATGAAGCTACGAGACCCATTTGAAATAGCAGTCAGTAGCCTGTTAAAAATGTTCCTGTTCTGGCATCCTTACCTTGAGTAGTCACATATTTACCAAGCTTGAGCCACACTGATTAAATATTTCCTGAATTCTGTCACTGTTTTCCTTAGGATTCCATAGATGTGTATACCCAAACCACATCTGCCTATCTTCTGCTTTCTCACATTCTCATACACAAATTTCAAATTCTGTGTTAACTGTCCTTTGTACTCAAACACAATTTCACTCACACAGGCATTTTCAATTTCTTAAAAACTAGTCCTTAAAAAGGAACACACTGAATAAGTAGATTTTTTTCTCCACACTTCCTAAATAAAAATATCAGTCTATATAATTCTTGGGATAAAAGACTTCTGCTTCAGAGAATTCTGTGAGACAGAAAACTTTCCCAAACAAGAAGTGCTTACAGATTTGTAAGCACAACTGATCAGATTTCAGACTTTGTATCCTGAAGAGCACTGCAATATTTCCACATTCATTCTCTGCAGAATGAAAAGCTGAACTAATGAACTCTACTGAAATATGGATATATCCTAAAGATATATCCCATCCTCCTGATGGGATGGAACATTATCTTCTTACCAGTTCTCATTTTTAAATAACTTAAGGGCAACAGAACATCTTCAGAGTGAACAATGCTTTTCTGAATGGCCCTCTCTGTCAGTATTCTCAGGGCATTAACTCTAAGTTGCCCTCATAAATGATGGAAACTCCATGTACTTGCAGGATGAAACCAATCTGTAGAACACATGGTGGGCTCAACAGCCTCGTTGTAAAGTAGCTTCTCTGCAGACAAAGTAGCTTCGTTTAAAAAGGTACTTAGTGAATGATATGAGTTATTTTTTAAAAAGCTGTTCTCTGTGAAACTCAAAATGCAATAGATTTATTTGGCAAATAAAGCAGAAGAAGCTTCCAATGCTGATAAAAGCAGAAAGAAGTCCATTAGTTTTGCAATCCTGAAAATCACTAGATTTAGACCACCGAAAAACTTCTTTTGAAAATATGAGTTAGCCATTTAAATCACATCAATTTTTTAAAAGGTATTTAGGTGCCAGGTCCCCCTAGCCTTAAGATATTTGCCCATAAACAGGAAGTTTTGCATAGAATAGCCACATAATTTCAAAAAACATTACAAAATTAAAGCATACTGCCCAAGCAGAAAAAGCTCTTACCATCACAATAGTCAACCACATAAATAAATCATCAGCGTGATTGATCTCAGTGACCTTTAATCCCATTGGCTCTTTCCCCAGGCCATCCAGGACACTCTGTCCAGTATGTTAAATCGAAAAGATAAAAACCATTGGAGATAAGAGAGCTATATACAGCATTTAGATACGAACATCAGGGCTCATCCCTGCACAAGAGCTATATTGTCCACTAGTCAGAATGCCCCTAACTTTGGCATGGACAAGCAAATAAGAGAACAAAAGGAACTGCCCTTCTTGTGTGATATGTGCAAAATGAGAGGCAAGGGCAGTCAATGCATCAGGAAAGGCAGGGGCAAGTTCCCCTTGCACACTGAGCTGTGGAAACCACCCTGAAGAAGGCAGAGCAATGAAATATGAAGGTACAGTTTCCTTCTTTGTCCTTTAAACTTCTGGGGCCTCTAAGCAGCAAAACTCAGGTTGTACCTGCCCCCCTCACTTCACTTCAAGAGAGTGCAGTTAGACTGAGACTAAAGGGTCCAGGCTGCCTGTGACTGCAAAGTAACGCAGGAAGCACAGGAGCCTTTGTTTCCTTCTCTATGGATAGTGATGATTTAAATAGCTGGAAAATGCAAAACTATGCATGAATTACCTGAGATCACACCAACAGCCTGGTGCCAAGGAATTGTGTTAGCTGACCACCATCATCTGCTCAACACCAACTCCTGCCTCCCTGCCTGCAGAGCCTTTCCTGGCCCTTTTCTGCTGGTGAGGCAGAAGAGCAAGCAGGAAATCATGCTAGAAAGTCCGCACAAAGTGAAGGACTGCTGGAAGGAAGATTTACACAAAATCTCACACACAAGCATATTTAAGTAGCATAGGCAAAGTCATGAACTGAAGGAGACTGTAGTAGCATCTGTGTTTGCTGAGCTCAGTGAAAGGGGTAACTGAACAGAAGGGTGGTGGGAGAGGAAACGTGAAAGGAGGTGGGAAGGTGAGAAGCCAGCCCACAGTACCAGAAGGTGGCATTACATAGTAACACCTGCAACAGTATGGTTTTAGTGGCATATTGGACAGACCATAAGGGTTGTGACTACATAAGGAAAATGAGGACTAGTAAGTGCAGAAATGAGCTGGTATAGGGATTCACAACACTGATAGAAAAGGAGACTGAAAGCAGAGTTGGTGCCTGACAGGAGGTGAAGGAGGAAGAGAACATGTGGTATTTGTTGTCCTATAGAGGAACACCTTTCCAAACTACTTGTTACTAGCAACAAGATTAAAACTTGGAAGAGAAGTAAAAAATGTCTGAATGACAACTTATTTCACTCGCATCTGCTATTCCTGAGTGATTTAGGGTTTCATCTATTCTATTTTAACTTATCTGATAATAAATTATCTACATTATTAGTTAATGAGTGTATCTACAAAGACCCAAGAAGATTATGTTTGCCTTTGTATCATTACTTGCTTGCTATATTGAATCAGCAACACTAAATAATAATTAGTAAGGATAATGCGAACAATCAGAACAGGCCAAGGAAAGGTCCAAGGGATGGGGCAGCACTCAGAGGAAGGTGAGATGTCTTCACCAAATTTCATATGAGTGAGTCACTTTGCTTTTCTGTGTCATGTGTTGTCTGTTTATAGTACACCACTAACACCATCTCCTGGCCAGTTTGTGTCTGGAGCAAAATCTTTATAAAAGTTCTCTGAGAGTCTGGAATAAAATGTATTGCAAATATAAAAAATATTGTCTTTGCTATATCTTCTGTGCATTCATATTAATTGACTTTTCCAATGCCAAAATAGCACCACCCTGTTCCAAGAATTAGATGTAGAGTGCAGGCATTTCAAATATTTTTTTTTTCAAAGGGTTTCCAGCAAAATTTATCAGAATACTCTAAAATAGACTTACATTTTCAGAACTGAATGTTGATTTGGGTACACTTTGCTTTGGAGCCCACTGAGAAAAGCCAAAACTGATATTAAAGAAGAGCCTGTAAAAGCAGACACTTTCCCAGTGTTTCAAGTTCAGCACTTTAAGCCTTACACACTTTATGAAACATCAATAACATATCTTCCCAATCCATTGCTACCAAAGATTCTGTGATTTTTTTTTCTAGATATCAAGACCATCCAGAGATGCAAAGAGTAACTCTCCAACTTCAGATACTTTTGGTACAGCCAAGCAGTCAATAGATCAAGGTACATCCAACTGACACTTACTGAATTTATCCAGCTGTTTTCAAGCATTTAAAAGAAGACTTTGATGTCTTCTTGATCTCAAAATCTTACTTACCTGTAGATGTTCAGCACAGCGTGTTAAGGCATTGCCTTGGAAATTGCTCAGGGTTTATTGCTCCTATATATCATTGGCCCAGACACCTTTCATTTCAAAATCACTTAAGAACTGACTCAGGGCTCAAGGAAGATACCTTCTGAGCTTTGGCTTTCCAAACCATATTTCCAGGAAAAAAAATCATCAGAATCAGTAACTCGTATTTTTGTCTTTAAATTAATTCAGGAATATAAAGTCAACTTCTAATTTTAGCTAATCTCAGAATAAACAAACAGCAGCAGAGCTTCCTGCGTCATTAACAGCATAATCAATCTAGAGTCTTCAGCGCAGTCTGTCCTAGGGAACTGAGTAATTAGAGCTATAGTGAGTTACTGAGGAGAACAGCTCTGAATCCCTTGGAAAGTGATTAGAGTATTGTAGTCCTGAGGGATTTTCATAAAAGAGAACTGCAGTGTCATACTTTCTGGAATAGCTTGTAGGAAATGCCATAGGTATATTAGAATTGCAAACAGTTTTCAGAGGACCACAATGCCTTGTTCAGCTAGCTTGGATCGAAATGACTGCTTCCTGAAGACTGCATATTCCCCCCAATTACATTACAGTAAGCCACACTAGAAAAGAAAAACTGTCATTTTTAAAAGCTAGCAAATAGTACTTTTGATCATTATACAGATGGTCAGATTGATTTTGAGTGAATCAATACAACACTAGCTACAGCTCAGCAGAATAAAATACAAAGGTGTCAACTTTCTCAAACTTGGCTATTAGAGGAAGCCCATGAAAATCTCTGAAGAGCTGGACATGAGCAGTACCACAGCCATCTCTTGCATTTGGCATTTCACTGAATTCTCCAGGAAATCCTGTCTTCAAACAACTAATTAAAAAGTAAGATCTGGGTTTTTTTTCAATTGGTTGAGTCTTAACACAACAAGTAAAGAAACACCCAACTAAGTGCCTGAAACCTTCAGACCAATTGCTATGCTTCATTCCACTACATGAAGCTGGAACATCTCTTTACTACTATGAAACATGGTGAATGGGAAGAACCATCTCAATGGGTATCTTCGTTAGTGTGTTGGTGCAATTTGAAGAAAACTGTATTCTTTCACTGATCTGAAATTTCATCTGTTATCTGCAGGAAGTCTCAGAAAGTGACCTTTTTGGAGGCTGAATGCACTAAAGATTACGTCTTGAAAAAGTGGAAAGGAAAACTTTGTTTATGGCAAGAAAGGAGGAAAATCCACTGAGACACTCAACTGGGGATGGATTGTGCATCATCAAATCACCATTGATAAGCCATAAAGCCCAGTGTGAATGGCAAACTGACAAGCAGAGGGAATATACTACTTTAGGTGGCAAAATAGCCTCTGAGATAAATGGGAGTCCTCTGTTCCAGAAGACATGGCCTGGCAATCCAGGCAATCATTCTGCAGCTTCCCAAAAAGCTTTTCCCATTCACAGACAAATCCATCCAAAGTTTGCTTGGATAGCTTCTGTTCCAAGCTGCTTTTACTGTTTCAGTGACACAGGAGTGTCAAGAGCACTATGGGCAGCTCAAGAGGCCTGCACTGAGCTTTGCCTTTCTGTGGCTCAGTTTCATTATCTACAAAACAGAGATAATGGTACTAAGATTGTGATAAGCATTATTATGATCACTTTACAAGCACAGCACAAGCTAATTAATGCAGTTAAGTTTGATACATGTAGCTCTTGGAGCCAACATAATTCTCTGAAAGAAACAGATCCCTTTCACAGCAAGAGGGGCTGTCTCCAAGGATGATGCTATCAGACTGCTGAAAAATCACAAACTTTCAAAAATGAGGACAACACTAGTATAATGGATACAGTGTGCTAAGAAAACTAGGTCTAAGAACGAACTAGCAGGATTATGTAGCTTGGGAAACCTGAACTGTGATTTTAATCAGCAACTGCTATTGGTAGAAGTGCAGAGGTTCGTGTTTTATTTGAGAAGGTAGCACTACAGAAAATGAAAGTTTATCTCATAGGGAAAACCAATGGATCTTAACTCTTCAAGGGATAGGAATTACGGTGAGCATTTCAAGAAACAGATTTTCACCAGTCCTTCATGTGTGCAATCCTATCTGGATCCCACAAAGCAGGTTTATAATTCAGCTGGCCCAGACCACAGGGGAATCACGAAGCTAGAGAAAGTCTTTGCAGCTCAGGTAAGGGTAAAGGTATTACAGAGGGAGCAGGAGAAATCCAGGCTCTCGGGGCAATACAGATTGCAAATCTGAGGAAAGGTTCCTGGGTTTGGGATTATGAATGCATGGAGGTACTTCCAAGCTAAGTGGCAATCAGGTGCTTTATTGTAATTCAGCATTTGTACTGCTTCTGAAATTTCATTATCATTTTGTCCCTTCATTGTTCTTTGCTTTGTTTTATTTTCTTACTTACCCATTTTTTTTAAAAAAAAGCAGCATACATTTAGGTTCAGTTTCTCAGCAGTCAATGGAATTGCCACTGAGGGACACCAGAGGATAAATTTGCCTTTAATATATTTTTAATGCCTCACTGCACTGCAGTACTGTTTTTGTCAGCTTTTCTGAAGCAAAGCATGCAGGCTGGGTAAACAGCATTATTTATGGCCTATGCACATGGCCAGGAATCAGGCAGAAGATCAGACAGCTGCCGCAGACTCTTTTAAAGTTGTAGCGACATATCCCAACCCAAGCTGAGAAACATCATATTTCTGCAACCTTCCCAGCACTAGTGGGATAATGCTCAGGAAAGAGAGCACTACTGGAGCAAGAAGAGCAATGGCAACTGTCTCAAAGCCAGCTGCCAACCTGAGAAGATTAAGCTAATGAATGACACAAAGAGTCCATTCTTCCTTATCGCCTTCCTCTTCAAATCCTCCCTGACACTGAGGTGAGATCCCTGCCCCACACCACTAAGGGATCAAGACCTGTTGTTGAGGTAACAAGAACTAAAATGCTTACAAGGTGTTATACAGGACAGTATGGTTGAGATCCAAAAAAGCACTTAATCACCTCAGAAGCCGTTTAGGCCACATTCAGGTGATTAGAAAATGCTATTCCCCAGCAAAATAATTCCACTACAAAATACTTACTCCATCTGTTCCCAACAGAAAATTCCCACAGTTCTGCTCTGGCACATACCAGGTGGGTCAGCAGCTCTGATTACAGCTGAGTCTGGCAGCCACAGACACCCTCTCTTCAAAGGACAGCTGGAGGAGACAGGCGTGGTGGTCAGAGCCCTCGCCCAGGACTACGGAAGACCCAGATGTAATTCTCCTGCCTTGTAGAGTTCAAAGCTATCATTCCCCAGAAGTGCTCTAACTTCTACCTGGAAGGTAGCCTTGAGCACTCAGCGAGTAATTTGAGGGCGCTGTGCCGACTGGAGCAGGCTCAGGCATGTGTGCTGCAGAGCAGTCAGGGCTGCTGAGACTCCCAAGGCAAAAAAAATGAATGTGAAGCCAACTAGAGCAGTGTGCCTGGCTGGTGTCAGTTTGGATGCCCACACACACAGACATCCAGTGCCATTTAAGATGTCCTTGAGTATCCTGCCTGGCTTCCAGGTCCCACTACAAAAGTGCACAAGTGTCCTAGAGGGTCCTGTGTCACCGATATGTGTGTCTTGGCCACCCTACAGCACCTGTTAATGCAATACATGCCTCATTTAGGCATATTAATTAAGTGCCTGGCAAGTTTAGACATCTCTAAATAGTGGCAGCCCAAGGATGGCTGAGGTCTTGCATGACCAGTGTAAGTCATCAGTTCTGGTCTTGCATGACCTGTTCTACGTGTCTCATGCCTTTATTAAATCAAGCACCATGCCTTTATTAAATCAAGCCCCAAATCCTTATCCTGCATAAATAGCCACCTCCAAGACAGCCCATAAAATAGTACACCAAATAAAGCACTTACCCACACAACCTCCAAGGGAACTCAGCTGGAAACCGATATTTTGTTCCAACAGTAGCAAACTCCAGGCAGAACTTTGCTGGAGAAACTTCCAAAGAACATTACTCTAAATCTGCTGGCAAAGATAAACAACAATAGGATCAGGCATTTAAATGAACATGAAATATGATTATTTACTTCTGCCACAATTCTGTGTTCAGCAAGATTTGTTGTTTTAAATGTCTGTCTGAATGCCTTGAACAGCAAAAATGTCAAGGGAATGCTTCTTCAGCTGGGAGTCTGTGCTCACCCACACCCTGGGAGTGCATGTACCAACAGCAGCACTGTCTCACCAAGCCTGTGGCTGCAGGTGATTGCTGAAAAGTTATGATTCAGCATTGCGTAGTTACGCGGACAGACAGCTGATGCATGAGGAAGTTAAGAGCAGGACTGTCCCTTCCCATGGCTCAAACATCCATCCCTGATTTTTATATGACTCTTCCACAAAAACAATTTCCTCCAATTTCACTTTCTTCTGATCTGTTTTGTGCAGTTACTGAAGAATATCAGCCACCTGCAGACACAGGGTGCAGGGTATCTCTGGGTCCCAGGTGCTCTATTACATACCTGCATAGTTCTATAATCTGCTGACGAGGCAGAATCTTTTCAGCTGGGTCCAACTGTCCTAATATTGTCAAGTCCACCACTAGCCATGTCTCTTAGTGTCACATCTACACACACCTCTGGGGATGGTGACTCAGTCATGCGCTGAAGTGAGTGACCAATCACGTGCCATGAGTAACAAACTAATGGAAAGGTATTTATTCTATAAAAGGTAGAACAATCCTAACTCTGTAAGGTATTTATGACTCGAGGCAGCAAGTCTGCACAGCACAGCTCACTGTACTTCAGGACAGGCTTCAGGAAAAGTTTGACTGTACCAACACAGTGCTGCATTCCAACAAGATCTATTAACTCAGATCAGGCCCCATATAAATGCAGTTGCTGTTCTTCCAGACTCAGCATGAATGTCTTTATGCCTGTGGCATAAATACGGTCCTTATCTCAGACAAGACTGACTATGCCAGGTTTTGGTGTGTGGAAATACCATCATTTGGTGTGTGGAAACAACACCATTGCAGCCTCTAGATGAGTGTCACCAGATCTCAGTCCTCCTGGAATCAGCTTGCTGTCTTTATTGATCCTCATTATGCCATAAAATCCTTCCATATAGCCAAGGGACTCTTCAGGTTTATTGTTTTATCCAAAACCAATATCCCTTGCAGATTCAAACAGCAGGACCTCTTTGCTTCATGTAAGAACCAGATAGTAGATACTCACACAGCTTTCCATCACAATGTGACGAACAAGGCCGGAGAGACAAGCTGCCCTTGTAGGTGAAATTCACAACAAGGCCTTCATTTGCTCTTTGCCAAAATCTTTACAGATACTTAGATGGCTGAGATTATTCAATGGGCTTGGAAAGAGTCAGGGAACTGCAACAATCCTCAATGGTCTGTTTTGCAAGTTAATGGCTTTCCTTTTTCTATGTGCTCAATTACTGAGAGAAACCTAACCCTTCCCCAAGCCTCCACCTTTGATCAGTGCAGGTATCAAATGCTGGTTGTCTTAGGTACATTTTGTACTTGTTTCTTATGCAAATGTAGACTACTGTGCACCAGCTGGCACTTCTGCCAAATTTGTTTCATGGTTTTCATTCTGTTTTCTACCTTTCTCCTAAAAGGAGTATTATGTACATGGAGATTAGTTTTCTGTGAGAAGATAGCAAGAGATTTATTTTCTTTTACAAATTATAGGATTAGATCCATCTTGGAGTAATTCCACTGAAAGCTGTAGCATTACACCAACAATAATTTAATTACAGTATTTGCTAAAAGATCATCAGTAAAAAGCTAATCTGTGTTTCAAGAGCTTTGTTAATGTTACGGTGAAGTTTACCTCTTACATCATTTTTAGCAAGGTATTTACACTATGTCTAAGCAAGGTTAGCCAAATATCTTATGCTCCAAATCAGCCCTGTGTGGGCAGACCTGACAGACCAAGTCTAACCCCAGGGCTGAATTTGATCCCTTGAGACTGAAGAACCAGTTCATACAAGGTCATGAGGCCTTTCTCCTACCCAAAGTCACAAGCCTCCCCTTGTTTCTGGGCTTTATATTCTAGATAACAGGTCGATCATGTCTCACCAGAAACTCTGGTTCTGGTTCCAGACCAGATACACACTCACACACACAGAAAGACAAAAAAAAAAGTGTATGTTTACACAGTGTATATACAGAGTTGGGCTTAGGAAATCAAATTTGGACCTCAATGCCTGCAGGATTTGGGGTGAGACTATAAAACAGATACCTGGAGTTAAATCTTCCTTATTTCAGGATTTCTGATGAGGATAATCCCTAGTTAGGTTACACCAAATGATTTATGAGCTTTGGTTCTTGTTTAGTGGATTATTCTTTAATTCAATTAAAATAACAACAATCCCTGGCTGAAGGATTTTGTCCATCTTTAAGTAATCTCATTTAAATCAGAATGTGATGGCTTGCAGGATTTGGCTCACAAGAACAGTGAGAGCAGCCTATTACGTGCTCTACGTTGCAGTCCTTACAGAGCATCAGTTAAGTTCAGACTTATTACTCGAAACTAGGCACAGAAATGTATAGGCTTTTCAACCTTTCTTTAGGCCTTTGCATCAGTTTGCCAGAAGAAGTTCCCCTAATTGCTTACATTTTCACATCACTGCAGATTCACCTGCACATCATCACTGCCCTCACAGTGCATGGTGGCTGTGCTTTGCTCCTGCCTTCTGGCTTGAGACGCTTGTAGTGAATGCTGCCCTGAAGGTGCACCCATAAATCTCACCCACAGGACAGCTGAACACTCCTTGTCTAGTATTTCAGGTTAAGGTCAGGGCCACTGTGCTCTTCCATTCCACTCCCTCCTCCTTCAAAAGCTCCAGAGTAGTAACAACTGGTACAGCTTTACTACTGTCACCCCTATATGCCAAAAATTGCTCAAGAAAAGACAGATCCACACCAAAGTCCTGCCACAGATAGGACAGAATAAGACTCTCCACAAGAGGAGATACCAAATCATCTGTGAGAAGCCCCACAGGACTCAGTCCCACAAGCAAGGCCAGTGAGATCCTCTGTGTTTCGTGACTCAAGGCAGATATCAGAGCATAAGTAGGTCAGCAGCACACAGAACTGGGTAGACACACATGGCCCAAAGTTGAGGTTGTGCCAGTTTACATGGCAAGACTATTTACAACCCAAGGTGTTTATGCAGACATGTAAAAGAGCAGTAGTGTACGCAAGTCCTTTTCGCAAGCCTAGCACTAAAAGCTGACACAAACAGGATCCAGTGGGTCACCAGAAAATCCTACCAGCTGACCAAGACTGTCATAGGCAACCTCATGACTAATGGTCATATGAAGAGCCAATTTATTTCAGTTTCTGTGCAATGGTAAAATTTTACAAATCTATAATGTAATATTTAATGTATATTACATAGTTTTGTATGCATATAGCATCATGTACCATAATTATGTAGTGTAATATCTGAACTCAGATTACATGCCTGTGAAATTTGAGAAAAAAATAAGTAAAAAAAACCCCAAAGGTGCTATATGATCTGTTGGCATTACTTTTTCTCCACAAAAGTTTGACATTGCCAATAAGCCATTTAAGACAAGCATCTCATGCCTATAAATACATTTTTGCTGGATTCTAGAAGGCAGTTGTGGCTTCACCTCTGCAGAAATTTGACATTTTCCTAATTAGCTTGTAAACCAAAAATTTTGGACCTCCAGCAAGTTTCTGTTCACTTGTTTCCAAAAAGCCACCATAGTAAGAGTTTTTAAAAATCAAAGAGCAGCAATGCAGTCCCATCTAGGGGAAGAGAAGTGCTTTTCTATAACTCTTTTTTTCCCCTCCCACACTGGACAATACTGGCGGGTTGAGATTTAACCAGAGATGGGCTCCTTTTACAAGATTGCTTATATAAAGCGAAGATAACACCAGCTGGGCTCATTTGAAAGAGGACATCTTGGGAAGAGCTGACAGAGCAGCTGTTGGAATAAGACCGGAATGAAAATCTGAAATACTTAGCCCCTTCCTGTCTCGTAGGTATAATAATTAATTTCTTGTAGACTGCATAGGATTATAATTAGAAGGAATTGTCACTGAAATGTACTTTATGAGACATTTGTAAGTACGTATTTTTAAATAGAGGCTGAGTGAAAATGTTAAAATTGATTGGGTTTTGATAGAAATACTGAATTGAGATGATTTTTTAATTTATTTACATGGTATTTGTTGCTTCTGACAGTCTGCTTAGTGATGTGTATGTGAGGGCAGATACTGAAGAGTGTCTACAAAGGGGAAATATGAGAAATCTAGTCCCAATCCCACAGGCTGTATATGCTTTTCCCTGTGGGGAAGGACTTGCAGTTTAAGGCCTCAAATTAAAATGTAAATTACTGCTATGTATGTTTTCCAAAAACTCAGCATTTAGCAGTAAAGAGGAAAATGCATAATTTACCAAAACTGAGCTACATCAGAATAGCCATCACCACAGAGAATAGTGTCAGCACTAAATTTTAAGCACATTATCCATGTTCTTTCATCTTATTTCTTCTAGCAATTTCTATTCCCTCCTTTATTCAGATCCCCTTGGTTTGGTTTCATTTGGCTATATTAACACTTTAGGTTTAGACTGTTTGCAAGAAATAAAACTAGAATAATTGAAAGCCACCACTAAACTGAAATAGAATTGTCACAATAGTGACCCAGAAATGATAATGGCCTTGGAAATATTTACCCTGTAGATGGAATTATATTGGGTAACAGAATATCAGTAATGTTATTTTTTTTCCTCTCTGCAAGAAGCACATGTCTAAGAGTAGCTACAGTTTCAAGCCTACACACAATGCATTGTTTTTATTTCCAGTTTTAAATACATTTTCAGCTTTTATTCTGTGTGTCCTCAGGTCATTGCAAGAAATGGTGACTCTTTCTATTTATCTGCTGGTCTTCTTGGTTCGAGCTGTTGTAGGGCCTTGCAGTCCAAATAAAGCAGGTAAACTTAAGCCTCCTATGATCTTCTCTTGTGGATAGCTGCCAAAGGGTTTTTCCTATTCAAAAGTCAAAATGTTTTCCTTCAAAAGTTTAACAGTGGATTCAGGAGAGCTAATCCTTACATTTCTTTTATTGATCTGCTTTCAGCTAGCACAGTAAAGCAAGTATCACTGCAGTCCTAGCCCCACCAAGAATTAGACATATCCTTAACTCTGTGCAATAATCATAGTGCAATAAAGTTAAGCACAAAAGCATAAACTGGCAAAGAAAACAACAACAATTAGAAATTGTAACAGTACAGGCTAAATTCAGCAGATCTGGGTTTTGGTCCCACTGACCACAGTCAGATGGCCAGTGGTGCTTGGATGTGCTGGGCTGAACTCCTGAATCACACTGCTATATTAAAACAAGAAAAAACATCATTGTAGGGAAGGCTCTAATTGCACACTGTTTACTGCCTAGAAACTGAAGTCATCTGGTGCCCGACAGACCTGTAATGTAGATGTCACTACAATTATAGAACGTGTTTTAGAAATGTGTTGGAATACACCTCAATATAGTGTTTGCTTTTAGTATGTGACTGATGTCAGATTACTGTCAGCATTTTCATGGTGTATCTAAGTGTTTGGCCCTCTAGCCATTTATTTCAGTACCTTCATTTGCACAAGCAGTTTCTCTGACCTGCAGGAATTTTCATAGCTCTGAAGTTGCCAGAGTTACAATTCTGACCATTGACACAAGCAGAATCAGCCTGCATGTGCTAAAGGTTTGTTGAGCAGAAAAAAGCAAGTTGTTAAGGGCCCTAGTTGACTTTCCCTGAGTATTCCCTAGCAGACATGGAAAGGCTGCAAAATGAGGCTTTTAACATAAAAATGAGAGTGTCAAGGGCTTTAATAGAAGTAATTGAATAATTCCAGGCAGGCTTTTTTTTTCTGACTGTAGTAATTGGAAGTCTTTCTCAATTTTCAGGTCACTAATGGTTAGTCAATATTTGCCCTTTAAATTCCCATCAGACATTCAAATTAGCACTGCCTGATGCTCTTTGAAAATGTCCAATTTTGCTATCATGAAGCACTCAGTCTGTATGTTATGATGGTCAATATTCATGGCTATATTAACAATCACCATGTTTGGAAACATGCTGCACTGCTGGTAACTGTTGCTGTTAACAGGGCTAGGAGTTTGGTTCAGTTACTATTGCTATTAGCAGACCTAGGCTTTTCAGGTCATTTTTAGATGTTAGCTTTTAACTTGAGAATTGTAGGAATTCAGTCTGTGCTGGTGCTGCAATGCCAGTGCAAGAAGAGAGAGGGTGGAATATATATGGTGGCCAAGATCTATATGCTACTACAAAACAGTCCACGGCCTACCAAAGAATTTCACCAGTATTATTTTACAGAGTCATTGGCATTTCAGAATCCAGCTTTACAGTATGAGCTAATCTGACAGATATCAGTGCAGTCCTTTTCACTTCAGGGTTCTCAGCAGGATCTCTGCTCCTCAATCAGCTATTCCAGAAAGATAAAAAATTTACACTAAATTCTGCATTGATTAGAAGGCAAAGGCCAAACTCTTCCAAAGAGGATAAAATTTAACAACTCGAAGGTCAGTTTAGTGTAGCAAAAGCTGCTCATGTTAGGGGAGCTTCCAGCACACACTCTGCTCACAGAAGGTGAAACCCAGTGGAAAGTAAGTGTGCAGATCTACCTCTTTCAAGGAAAATTATAACTGAATAACTCTAGGTGTATTATTTCCTTTCAGATGTAATTCTGGTATACTGCTATCCTAGAACCATCATTACCAGAATTCCAGAGTGTCCTTATGGATGGGAGGTTAATCAGCTGGCACTTGGAGGCATTTGCTACAATGGGATCCATGATTCAGGATATTACCAATTCACAATCCCAGACCTGTCACCTAAAAACAAATCATACTGTGGGACACAGTCAGAGGTAAGACTATCAAGGCCAATGTTTCTGACTAAGAAAATGCCTGGACTCACTTGAGAAAATTCTGGTTCAGCTTGAAGTAGGTTTAATGTGCTGATAGAAGAAGGAGGCACCCTCCAGTATCAGGGAGAAGGAATGATCACATAGTTGTGCTTTGCAGCTACAGGCAAAATGATTGCAGGTTTAATGATATTAATCTGTGTGTTAGTTGTTCACTTGCACCTGTATTACACAGAACTTATATATGGTAAGGCATATGTATAGGCAGCACAGCATATAAAGAGCTACCAAACCATGTTTCTTTGGGGATGGTGTTTTGACACCAGACAGAGTCCTCATGTTTCAAAGTATGAAGCTGTTCCTGATACCTCAAAGACTCAGTGCTGCCTACATTTCTCTGTCTCACCATCCACAGTTCAAGAATCCTGTTTATCACTTCTACAACTCCATCGTCTCCAATGACACCTCAGTCATAGTGAAGAGTCAACCTGTGAATTACTCCTTCACCTGCACATACAACTCCAACTACCTGGTGAACCAGGCTGCCTTTGACCAAAGGTATGTTCCCTCCTGGGAGTGCATCTTACCCTGTCCTCAGCACCATATCTCACTCATACAGAAATTTGTCATGTCCTCAGGGTGGCCACAGTCCATGTGAAGAACGGGAGCTCCGGCTCATTTGAAAGTCAGCTGTCCCTCAACTTCTACTCTGTAAGTGCTCTTAGCCCCCCAGATTTTCACCTAACACAGGCTTCAGCCAAAGAGCTGGAAATAACAGGGCTGCTGCTCCTGACTTTTATCTGTCATGGAGCACATTACTAGCCTGGAACAGATAATTACAGTGGGGTTGGCAGGGGTCCTTGTTTCTACTGATTAACAGGGATGTACTTAAACTGAACAGAGCAGACACATGACAAAATCTGACAGATCTTTCTGCTGAGAGGTACATTTCTAACCTGCCAATAGGTTTTATAAGAAAAGCAATACTTGTTTGTAGTCCCACTGCAGCATCTGCAGGCACTGCTGCTATCACATGGCCTCTATAGACACAGCAAAGTTCCATGCATTTCTCTTGTAGTTTTCTCCCTGGTCCTCTCACTTGACAGATATTTCATATAGCCCACAGATGTTTTGTTGCAAACAAAATATTGTCCCTGGATACCAGGCAGATCTTTTGAAACATCCCTCTCCTCTTCACATCTGTGCTGCACTGCTGGAGCAGCCAGCTCCTGATCCTGGAGACTTTTCTCCACCAAAGCACAGTCAAAAGCACCAAATCAGCCTCTCTATTTTAGTACAGCTAGAAAAAGCACAACTAATAACACGCTGTTGTTAAATTTATAGGCCAGGTAGAGGGCGCATTTACCACAAGGTGAAAAGCTCTCTCCACACATCCTGCATTTTGGGCACTAATTGATCACTAAACATTTTGTCAGGCTTGGGTGCCACACAAAGTCCTATATGGGGCTTTTTCTGATATAGGGAACACTAGTACTGGCAAGGTCCCAGGATGTACCACAGTGGTCCTGCCAACTGGCAAAATAGCTGCAAAACCAAATGGCAGACAGTGAACAATGTACCTCTGGTACTTTAATACTTTGCAAGATGACTGTCTTATTTGAATGGCCATGGGGCTCCCAGGAGTGAAGGAGGGAGAGGCTGAACTGTACTAACATATTTTCCCACTAAGCACAAGTAAAGAACAAGCTCAGAGACCCACCGGACCTTTCCTTTATTATTTTGTTCTCATTTTCACTGGGGAGAAAATGTTAATTTCAATGAAATGTTATTTTCTTTCTTTTCCCTGGCAAAATGGAAAGTAAAAGTTTATTTTGCCATGGCATTCATCTCTGCTGCTGCCTGGCACAGCCCTCTGCCTCTGGTGGGCTACACTTCCAGATGCTTCATGTGCCCATTTTCCCATCCAGAAGCAGCACGTGAGCTGCAGTGTAATCCAGTGGAAACACTTGAGCCTCACCTCCCTTTTAGTCTGTGACATCCCATTAACAGCAAAGGACTGTGATGCAGCATGAGAGGCTGGAACCTGAATGGAAATCAGAGCTTCAACACTGAAACTTGGTGTGAAGAAAAGCAAGGTAGAACCCTAAGCCAGGGCAGAGCAATAGAGCCTGGAAAAAGAAGCACTACACCAGGTTCCACTCAGTGTAGCACAGGACTGGTAAGAGTTCTGTGACAGCACTTCTGCAAGTTCTCCTTTGCAAGAAATCTTTGGTTAAATGAAAATTTCTCAGGGCACTTAGCAGCCATGGATCACTAATCTAAACACAGCCTTGAGCCTTGACTTCGAGGCATCCAATCTATCCAGTGTTGCAGTGGGAATAATGTAGTGCCTCACAGCCACCTGGCTGCATAGGCAAGGAAAATCAATACCAGGGAACTGAGGAAGCACAACAGGGAAAGATAGTCCAACAGCTCCAGAACTGCACATGCCTGATGCCTGTTGTGTAGATTTAACTAAGTAAATAAATATTAGGACTAAACAAGTTACTCTTTATATAGTTCTGGTGCTGGCTTTGTTACCATCTTATGCATTACAAAACCAGCAGGATTTAAGGTAGGTACTTCAGTGTATTTGCAACCAGAACTTTTCACCTGAGCACCGCACACTGCACCACACTGAGCAGGATGGCTTTTTAGTGGATGAATGACTACAGCAGGCAGAGCTCTTTCTGCACACTTGTGCCCCCTCAGCTCTCACTATGCTGGCTAAAGTATAAATCACAGAGTTCTGAACCTTTCCAAAGGGACAAGTGATTTCTGCTTGTCATTCCTTTTCCCCAGCATGTGGCCATGTCCCAGTGCCATTCCCATTCCATACAGTCATCTCCAGTCTCTCACTCCCACCAGCTTTCCCCACTACCTCTGGTGTAACAGAAGCAGCAGCAAGCTTGGTTCCCATCCATGTTGTCGTATAACACATACTACAACCCAAACAGCATCAAATTCTGTCATTTGTCATCATTATAAGCCAAACATTAACAAAAAGATTTTTAAACACCATCTTGGGCTTGCAATAGTCCTACTACTAGGTGTAGAGTTTGGAGCTTGCAGGTAATAAGAACCCAGATTCTCCAGGGGCATCTGAAGTTGCATCATGCCTTTGCTTTGCACGTTACTAGTAACATATGACACCTTTCTCTTTGTCTTTCAAAGAATGCCAAGTTTACAAGTATAAAGGAAGCCCCGTTCGTCGTTGAAACATCAGAAATTGGTTCTGACGTATTTGCTGGAGTGGAAGCTAAGGGCTTAAGCGACAGGTAGGCAAGGGAAGGAGGAATGATTAATAAATTGGCAATTGAGACATTCCTTGCTAATCTGGGGCTTGTATCTCCCAAGGTTCAAAGTTGTTCTCAACAACTGCTGGGCAACTCCCTCCTCGGAGTACTTCTACCAGATCCACTGGCCTCTGATCACCAAGGGGTAGGTGCTGATGGGACCTGGGGAGCACCTCTACTCAGCCCAGCCCTGAGGACGGCAGAACACTGGGAGCTGGGGGATGAGGGAGGAAAGGAGAAGCTGTCCCACAGCAGGGCAAATGCCTCCTCAGGAGATGTTTCAGTGAAGCCATGGGGGCTCTGACGCTGCCTCTCCATACACAACACAGGTGTGGCACAGACTACTCCATCATCGTGCACGAGAATGGGAAAACGAACCGCGCTACTTTCCAGTTCAACGCTTTCCGCTTCCGGAACATCCCCAAGCTGTCCAAGGTCTGGCTGCACTGCGAGACACACATCTGTGACAGCGAGAAGTTCTCCTGCCCAGTGGTAAGGCATTGCTCCTGGAGAAACAGGCTGTGCTAATTTTAGACAGAGGATGTCAAGACCTTCCCAAGGGCATGTTGGGTGTAGAGCCAGTGCCAGGGCTCTCAGCTGATGGAGGCACCACAAAGTGTGAACCCACGTGGCCAGCCCTGCACCCCAACCCCTGTCATGCCACATGCACTGCATGCAACATTGGGAAACTTGCTAAAGTTATTGAGAAATAAGGTAGCCATTGAAAAAGTCAGATCTTGTCGATATCTCAGACTACATCCTGTCTGACAAACAGCTACAGTTAAACACAAGCCTGAAAAAAAGAGGAGGGTTGAGCTGTCTCCATTTTACCAAGCATCCTGGTGCTGAGAGCACCCTGGGGGTAGCAGGAGAACCTGGATCAAAGCCCACCACTAGTCAATGAAAACCTCACAGTCCCCCTTCCCAGGGAAAGTCCTCTCTGCCATCCTGCAGTAAGTTATTGCTCTTGCAACCATCCTATTCTATATAAAATATGTAAATTGTCTCTAGAGCAGGAACTGAGGTCACTAGAGTGGGATCCAGTGAAGTTAGGTGGGAGTGAGGTGAGGGCAGGTACACAGTGCGTGCATCAACAGAGGCAAGGGTGAGTGACACCCAAGTGTCTTTCTTTAAAGACTTCTCTCCCTCCTTCACTGAGTCAGAGCTGTGCTATTCTTTCTCTCATGCAATGAATGTGTCACTGCTATAAAATGAAACAGAATTTTATTTAAACTGAAATGAAAGCCCAAAATATTCCTTGGCTGACATGCTGTTGTTTCAGCAACAAATATTTCTTGCTGGAGAAGAGAAAGCATCAGTCCTGGTGAACCCATTTTTTCTTTCTAACCTCTTTCTCAGTCCAGGAGCCAAATTAAGACAGCAGTTTATTATACAGCCTCAGTGCTAAGCAGGGAGCACTGACTTGTGCAATACTTGCAGATTTGACAAAAACGCATTGTTAGAACTTCCAAGTTTCAAAGGCAAAAAAAATGCAACTCCAGGCTTAGATTTTGTTGTTTGTTTTTACAGATTTCTTCAACTTTTAATCCAGCCACAGATCAGAGTTAAAAGAAAACACAAACACATTCCTCCATATCTGCCTGTCAAAACATCTACATCATCCTTTCAGGCACTAGATGGAATTCCCACCTTACCCTCCAGTGCAGGATAATTGCTTGATCAGGCTAACATCCCTTGAGTTTACTTCCCACTCAAAAAATGCAGCTGGTGGTCTCCTGCAATTAAGGTTGAAACAAGCTGGGGGTCCATGCTTACAAGCAACTCATAACCAGAATTACCACATGCTGAGTTTGTAATAAAAATCCTCCCAGCTGGGGATCTCCAAAGGTCAGGGAATGGACAAGGACCTTTAATCTGTAGAGCACAGCCTCCAATACAGACCTTGTCAGCTGTGACAGGCAGCATTAGTGCTGGACATGAGCTGATCTGTATGGAAGGGATTTGGTGCTTCCTCTTTCTACCCAATGGGCAACAATTATCATTAGCAATAAACAACCACAGAAGCCTTCAGAGAGGTCATGGGTTAAACAGATGGAGCTCAATTCCCCCCTTCCCTCTTCACAGGAGTTTTGTTCACTATAATGTGGGAAGGACAGCCCACCAAAATCCTCAGAAACTGCAGTGTAAAGACTCCCCTAAAATCTTTCCTGCACCACAAAACCCTAATAACTACAAGTGGAAAAAAAATCCCTAGAAAATATGCAGCAATTCCCTAGTTTGCAAGCATGAGAATTTTGTTTGGATTTTTTAAATTATTATTGTTTGGTATACATGACTTTCTCTCTGATCTCTTGAGATATGTGATAAACGAAAACAGCGCATGCAACAAACCGGAGGTGTTTTAGTGGCAGAGATCGATGTACGCAGTAAGTGATTGGGTTTCTGGGGTGATTTTCCCTTTGGGAAGCAATGAAGTTGGGAGCCACCACAGTTCACAGCATAAGAACAAGTTGAGGGAGCCGAAGCACTCTGCCAGACCCTTTTCCCCCATGGCAACAGGAGTCTTGAACAGAAGTTGATCCCCTCTGAGCTCCGGCAGAAGAGCTCAGTGAAATTCTCCTCATTTACAAAGTGAGTAAAGGTACCCAGTAGGCATTTATGATAAATGGCCAAACCATTTACACATTCATTTAGTAGAGTAAACTCTGGTCACCTGGGTTTCACCTCAGCAACAGCCCAGACATGATCTGACAGGTTGCACATGAGTGAGAGAGAGGTCAGGCTTTGGAGCAGCAGGAAAGCTTTTCTTCACACTTGAGTACTATCGTGCCTATCCCTCCTAACACAAATTGCACTGCCATCAGGTTTCCCCACTGTAAAATAACTGTTTCCTCTAACTGCTGCCTCCTGGAGGCACCAGGAATTTCTCTCTGAGCTGGTTTAATCCTGCAGATCCAGAGCATCTTTTGAAACAAGCCCTTGGAACAAATCATGTTTTCACTAGAGCCCTTTATACTGGTTTATCAGCTACATCCACACCAATCTGAAAGCCAATTTAAAATTATAAATACACATAGAGCAGCATTATTACAATTCACTATGTTGCACCAGTTAATCCCCATCAATCTTAGAAGATAAAAGAACTGAGGATCCTTTTATAACTTCAGACAGTAAAGCTAAGAAGAAGAAATATCCTGAATTTCAAAACATGGCAAATGTTTTCTGTTCTGCTTTCATGAATCACATTGCTGCACTTTACCCTATTTTAAACATGTCATCCCAGTGTAATCTTTTTCCTCTTCTTTTATACAGACAAAGGTTTATCCAGATTTTACACACTCTCAGGTAAACAGCAAAGAATGGCAATGAAAATATCAATCCCAAACGTGGTTTTTGAGTGACTTTGTCAACATAAAACCCATAGCTCAAAGTAAAAAAAACTGAAAAATATAGTAAATTTGACAGAAGGGGAAATATTTCAAAATACAATTTTATTTCCCAATGTTGTACACATTTTCCTCCTTTTGACATATCCCTAACTCTAGACAATAAAATCATAGCAATAACTTCCAATACTGAACAATGTTTTTCTCATATTGTCATACCCTCTTCCCAAAAAGGAACAATCATGTTTTACTGGGTTAAGAGAGATGTCTGAAAGCATTTCTGTTTGGAGAGGGTTTGATACACACCTTTCAAAGTCTACTTGTTAACATTTGATATGTTGACAGAGCCACATTAGGGCACGAAATTGCATTGAAGGGGGTGGGAAGAGAACGTGAAAGGGAGCTGACAAAGATGTACTTACATTGAGTCTGTGTTTCTCTTGCAGATATCATCTTCCACCTACTCTTTGCAATTGGATTTTGTGCTGTATTATTATAAAATGCAGCCCAGCTGTGGTTCTTAACTTCTCCCAATCCTGTTTGGACCTGGACTTCTTTACTAAAGATGTTTATTTTACAGAGGAAAAATGAAAGCCACAAAAAAATCTTTGTGCACCATTTTACCAGATAAATAAAACATTCCATCAGCTTTGTGACTCAAATACTGGAGAAGCCCAAAGCAGTCCCCCCCAGATTCTGCTGGCATTTTAAACTAGTGAAAACCCATGGGTTATGTATTCTGTTGATGCCTCCTTTAAAAGAGTTGTGATGCCAATAGTATTTGTTTCTATAAGGAATGTAGGGATATGAAAACTCAGCATTTTTCAAAGCCAAATTTATCTTCAGGGTCCTCCTTTCCTGT
The DNA here is from genome assembly GCF_000695815.1 of Acanthisitta chloris. Classification (NCBI taxonomy): domain Eukaryota; kingdom Metazoa; phylum Chordata; class Aves; order Passeriformes; family Acanthisittidae; genus Acanthisitta; species Acanthisitta chloris. Next base: position 40,442 of record NW_008652915.1, read on the forward strand.
CATCTCAGTGTGATACCAAACTCCTCTCCAGGCCTGATCTTGCAAGGTCCTAGTGTGTTCTGGGAAGTCATTAAACAAAGTAAAAACTAACCTAACATGTCATGGATGGGAGAAAATGGTGATTTTAATGTAGAAATAATTAGAAGCTCCTCAGAATTAATTACCTGACATTTCTTTCGTGCTCCTCAGCATTGTCAGTGTTGTTTGGCTGGGTTAAGTAGAGTACACTGTAGGAGTAGGATGTTTTGCTGACTGGACAGGCTCAGTGCTGGATACCTGAATGATGTGGATGCATATTGAGCACATCTGAGGCTGGAAAACTAACTAATGAGCTTTCCACTTCCTAGAAGACATAGCTGATGGCAGATACAATAGGGTCCAGGTGTTACGTCTGTACCAGAGTAACAACAGCTCTTAAAACAGCAAGAAGAAATTACTAGAAAGGGAAACCATGATCTCTAAAGAACTGGAAATATCAGGACATGGAACAATTCCCCAAAAAGCATAATGGTAGTTTCCTTACTTCCAGTAATTGCTAAAACAATACTGGGGAAAAAAAAGCCTTGAAAGTGTAAGAAACACTCCTAGACCTTATCCATGAAACTACCAGGATCCTAAATGTGATAGAGGGAATAATAACTACAGTTGTTACAATTAATGAACACAGTGGATGTCCCTGTATCTGTACATACCGAAGCATAAGCAGTTTATAGAATTTTTGCAGTTGTTTGTAGAGAGGAAACCTCCTGGATAAATCAGTTCAGGATTTTCAGCTCCCTGTTCTTTGAGAAAAAGCTCATTGTTGCAAAGATAATGCAGAGCTGGAACA
>NW_008652916.1:0-9149 GCF_000695815.1 Acanthisitta chloris
GAAGGGAAGGGAAGGGAAGGGAAGTAGTGCTTCTGAGCTGAAGCAGGCATGCTTCAGGAAAGGAAACTTCGGGGATGGTAAGAACAAAATGCTAAAGGCAGAAATAAAGATTAAGTCTTTTAAGCAAATTGCAAACAGGAGGACACCGAAAGAACTGGAAGATTTACTAGACACAGAGATGAAAGGAGTAAGGAAAAAGACTCAGAGTAGTAATAAAAATAGGGTGTTTCCACAACCATTTCTAGGGAACGGAAGTTTGTGATGTGGCATCCTGTGCAGCCTGGGTAAAGTCAACACTACCAGCCACTGCATGGTTTAGCTATACTTTTCTGTTCTCTGATAAATTCACCACAGAGCTATTTCTTTCAAAATAATAAAACCCCATAGTTTTGGATGCCAGAAAGTGATATGCTGAAACAGTTTCAAAAACTACAAAGCAGTAAGTCAACAGCAGGAGTGGGCTTACAGAAGAAAGGGGAAATTAAGGGGTTTTATTACTGACAGAAGTGTGGAGGTTCATTAAAATTGCCATAGTACTGGACTTAACAAATACTGTTAGGGTATTTTCAAAAGGCCGTAGATCCAATCCCAGAAATTACTTTCTTCAAGATGTGACAAACAGGCTGAAATGGAAATTAAGGTATCAGAACTCCTGAGAGATGAGATTGGGACAAGCAACACAGCTTCTATAAAGGAAGAAAACTTCCCAGCTATAGAAATCAGGAGATAAGGGAGACTGGATAACCTATTGCATTTCAGTGTTTGTAAAAGCCTTGAACGGAGTTCTTACAAGGGGCTATTAAAGAAATTCCAGTGAAAGGATGGAGCATGAAGTAGTGGCATCGATCTCAAAATGACAGAAAAGAAAGAAGAGGAATTTTTAGATGAATATTTAGATGGAAAATGTCAGCTACATGAGTCCCATGGTTTCCCATCTGGACTTGTGTTGGTTAGCATATTCAGAATAGACTGGCAAAAGAAAAAGGTGAGATCATGCATTCTGCAGGCACTGCACAGTGAGTTCAGAGAGGCCAAGATGAGAACTGCTGAGACTCACAAAGCAAACCATATCAGCAGCACGGTGGCACCAGGGGATGATACAGGCAGAAAGCAAGGAATAAGCAACCTCTTTTCTGTAGCAAAGTGACCTGCCCAGCACACTGAACAGTCCAGTAAAAGTGCCCACACCCTGCCTATGCTGCCCCACCGGCTGAAAGGGCAGTGAGCTTGCTGGATGCCGAGGGAATGGAGATGCACACCTGAGCCATTACACCACTGAGGCTGTGGCAGCTTCAGCACAAGCAGGGCCCCAAGCACATCCCTGTTTCCCTCAGGAAGGCAGCAAGGAGCTTTTGTATCCCAAATGCCTGCACCCCAGGGCAGACTGCAAGTTAACCATAGCAGAGGGATACCAAGTGCCTGTGTTCTTCCAGCCCCCGAGCAAACAGCTGGTGCTGGAGACCGGTTCTGTCTGCTCTGAGATGTTTTGTTCCATCCCTTTGCTTGCTCCCTGTGGTGTTTTATGGTGTGATCAACCCACTGCCTGCCTAGATCTGTCTGCTGCCAGCACCTCCTTCCCTGGGTGACCACACTGGAATCCAGAGCAACTTCCTTCTGGAACAGAGTGAGAACAACTCAGGCTCAGGCTCTGCTCCCCTCTGCCCTTGGGATGGCAGATCAGGATGGGGGATTGGTTCTAATAACCTCTGTCTGAAGGCAGCAGGAGACTTGCTGGCAGTCAGAAGTCACTGTGGCAGAGGGACTCAGGACTTCAATGAGTGACAAATTGAAAGCTCTCTGCAGGATTACTTTGGGAAGGATGGGTAATCTCTTAATTCGAGCTAATCTCCCCATCCAGACTCATCCCAGAGGGAGCAAAGAGTTAAAACCCAGATTCAGGAGAAGGGAGTGAGTGAGGGAGAAGCCAAGTGATCTAGAGCAGGGGAGGAAGGGAAGGTAAGTGGCAGGCCCAGGCTGTGTTGCAGGGGGGGCTGCCCTGCTCCTTTGTTTGCAGCCGTGACCCCATGACCACCCCTGAGTTTTTAGCTGTCTTTCACTGCCAGGCACTGCTGTGGATCACAGGCCTTGAGCTCCCTCCGCCTACAGCATCCAGATGTTCTCTTGCTCACTAAACCTCTTTTTCTAGGACTGCTGCCTTCTCCCTGAGGCATCCTGCAGGGTATGTCTGAAAGCTCTGCCCCAGCGAGACTCCAGGAACAGTGGCAGTTTAAAGGCCAAGATCCCCCCAGGGCTGGGCAGGGCTTGTGGAGAAGCAAGGAAGGGCTGGCTCAGTTTGAGCCACACAGCCAAGTCTGACTGCCTAAAGCCTGGCAGATCTTGTTTGTCTACAGCTTTTGAGTGTACAAAAAGCATAAATTGCTTGATGGGCTAGCAAAGTGTGGATGCGTATAAGTCTGTGAGTAGTGATGTAGATCTGGTGTGCTCTGGGTTGTGTCTTTTTTTGTGTGCTCTGGGTTGCATCTTTTTCCTGTGCATAGCCTGCATATGTGCTTGTCCACTCAGCTGCAGGGGGATGTGGCACAGCATGTCATGCAGGATGTCAGAGCAAAGCTTTGTGCTGCAACCTCACAAATTGCAAAGGTCCGTGGAAACTTGCCCAGAGGTGGGAGTTAGGAAAAACATAGCAGAAGGATGCCCAGGAGGGCAGCAGTCAGCCACTGGAGGAAGCAGGTTGTAATGAGAGCTGCTTTGCAAAATGTTGCTTCAGTACAGGACTGCTTTGGTTTCTGCCAAGTGATGCTTTTCTGTGTTACTACCTGCACAGAGTACCTAAAATGTCACCAAGCCTTGACTGTCTGGTTTGGTGTTAAAGGCCAGTTTGCTGATGCTTTTCTGGACACACCCTAAAATCTCCTAATTATTATACATGTAGGAATAAGTATGTCCTGTTCCTATAGGAATAATTACATCCTATCTGGAGAAATCTGGCCAGACATCAGCACCCCTGTGCAGGACAGGCCCCATTTACAGTCCTGCAGGGTTCCCCTCCCCTTGCCACACTGTCTGCAGCTTGCACTGTGTTAAATCCCACTGCTCTGGCTCCTGCTGGGGCTGCAGACTGGTATTAGATGGAAGCAGCTGGCCTCTTCACCACCCTAATCAGATTGAAAGAGCGAGGGAGGTGAAAAAAGTTAGTGCTTGCTCAGGCACATTTGACTATGTCTGAGACGATTACAGCCTAAATGCTCGACGGGGAGTTGATGTTATATATCAATTTATGCAGTGAAATGACTTCTAAAGCCTGTTGGGAAGAGGCTCATAACTATGTAACATTATTGTTAGATGACTACCATGTGATCTTAGGTAAATCTGCCTAAGGGTTCTGTTTTTTTCAGTGAAAATGTCCCACTCAAATAAATGAAGTCATCTGTCATCTCCTAATATGTGCTAAATGACTGCTAGCCTATCATAAAAGCATCCTCTCAAACTGTGGGAATGCTTCTATAACACATGGGAGCTATTCAGTGTGGCAGGACCCATGAGCGAGGAAAACAGACAGAGGACAGCTCATAAGTGCACTTCTATTATTTACAAATATGTTATTTACTTGTCTGCAAACCAAGTGGTGAACTTGGCAGATCTGAAGCATTTTTGCAATGGATTTGTCATGGTTTAGTAATAAGGAAAGCCAGAACTATTGTTTGCTTGAAGTCTTTAAAGCAGCAGTTCCCAGATTTGGGATTGGGTTTGTATTTGAGGCTATTGACTCCAAGGCTTAAATGGAACTAGAGGGATACAAGCTCCACTTTTAGTCCAGGCATGCAAGCAGGACTGGGGAGTTGCTGCCTCCCAAATGTGACTTTTGCTAGGGTGGAGCCTGTGCAACAGCTCACTGTGCCTGTGCATAGTGTGTAAGCTAAAGGGATGGATGGGTTTGGGTTACTGCCTGCTCAGAACTTGCATAGCAGAACTGTAAAATTGTGCTTGTTACCGAAATAGATCTGTGTGTCGCACTTAGGGGAGGTGGGTCAGTTTGCCTAGGGCAGCAAGAGAGCAGAGGTTTCTAAAGCCACTGTGGCCATGGGCTAGCAGAGAAGCTCAAGTTGAAGTCTCAGGCATTCAGATTGAGAGAACGTGGGTTCCCAAAAACCCACAGGAGAGCCCAGGCTTCCAGGGATTTAATGTGTCTGGGACTCTGCAGCTTGAGAGTCTGCCTTTTTCTGTCACAAGCTGCAGCAACTTACGTGGGCTAAATCATTCCCAAGCTGGTAGGCACGATGCAGGATGCTCAGCTGGCGATGGGAGAAGTCCTCTGTCGAGCTTTCCAGCCAGTGAAAGGGCAAAGCTTGACATTCCCTCCTTAGAAAACATTTGCTGTGCATAGTAGGCCTTCAGACAGACTAGATTGGCTGGAGCCATTGAGCATTTGGAAACTTTACTGTTGCCAGTTTATCCTGTTTTTTCCTTTCTTGTACTTGCAGACTGGAAAATTTTTTGGTGCAGTGGATGGCTCAGTGATGGCCCAGCTGCTAAACATGGGCATGTTCAGGAGGTAAGTGGGGGATCTCCACACTGTACTTCATGTTCTTTGCTGGTGTGTGGGTCAGAGCATATTGGTCCCTCTAAGAAGCACTTGAGCAGGGGAAAATGCACATGCTGCTGATGCATGCAACTCTCTTACTCAGATATAAGAGCTTCTTTAGCTACTTGCCCCCTCCCTTGACTTGCTCAGCGATCATTACCACACACTATTTCTCCTCATCTCCTGCTCTTCCACCTGCTTCAAAGCACAGAGAGAGACAGTAACTCCCAATCTCTACATGGTTGGAGAGCAGCTGCTTCTCTGTTTTTTCCAGGGCAGGGTGTTTTGGGAAACATTTCTTGGCATTTTGGGTAGAAAGGTGCTTCAATTCCTCCTGCCACTCAGAAGCCTTTCTATGGAGTGGCTGTCTGAGACATCCCCCCCCAAGACATGGCATTGCAGCTGGCTGAGCACATTTCTCACACTCCTAAAAATGCTTCTGCTCATGTCACTCCTCTCCCCCAGCCCATGTTAAAAGAGAGTTCAGAGTTTCAGTGGCATGAAAAGAGGAACTAGGGGGACCTGAGGTTGTTACAATTATAATTCCTCTGCTTCCCAACCTGCTTTAAACACTGTCTGAAATTAGGGACATATTTCCTCCTGTACTGACCCAGTTACATTAATCCAGAACTTGTATTTCTTGCTCTACAAGATCCAGCACTGGCCAAACAGCAAAGACACGTGTCAGCAGGTCGCTGCTTTAGTCCAGAGAGGGAATAGCTCATACATGAAGTTTGTTAGAAGGAGCTGACATGTCTGCCCTGTGGGCAGATGCATTGCCTGCTTTTGACTGCCTGCTTGTTTTGCTTTGATTGCAGGGTGACCATGTATGATTACCAAGCAATGTGCAAAGTACCCTACCACCACCACAGCGGCGCTCGGCCCCTGCTCAGCGTACGTATCGTCAGCACGCAGCCATCTCTGGGCTTCTCCTAGGGTATCTCCAACACCTTGGTGTAGCACATTCCACAGAAGACTTTACTAGGTTTTTGCTTTCAAGTGATAGGAATTTCCAAACTCTTCTGAGGCAGGAGTGGCCACTGACAGTGTTTCCAATGTGGGTCTCTATTGGCATATAGGATCTCACTGAAAATTGGAAGGACAAGGGAGAGAACAGAGACAAGACTGTAATTGATAGGCTTCTAAAAGCCAAGGAGCCAGCTAGCAGCTGAAATGGTCAGAAATGCTTTTACAGGTTATGTTACTCAGCAGCTTAAAAAGGAGAGTTGCACTGTCAGGGCATAGAGCATGTTGGAGAGAACCAACTGTCATCCGAGGAAGTATGAATGGGCTGGGAGCAACAGAGAGAGAGGAGTTACAGCTACTGGGAATGCCAATAGCCCAGGGAACCAACTAAGAGAGTGAACAGCTTTACCAGTACCCAAATGCAATCTCTCTTTATGCTGATACAAACTAATAACCTAATCCCACTCTATCCTCCTAACCTGGCCTCAAACAGGCTGAACAAAGCAATTCCTCAACACTCAGGCCACTTCAAACCAGCTGACACAACCCTAAACAGGGATGAGTTCATTATTGTTGTAATTCTTTGTTGGATACTCTCAAGTGTGGTGTGCTGGGAGTATTGCTTACAGCGTGGCATTGTAATATTTTTCCAGTAAAGGATTTTCACCAAATATTACCTTTTAACAGCATGTTATGTTTTTAACAATACCTCTGTTTTGCAATGGCTAGATAACATATAGTAATTGTAGTGAAAATATTTGCTTGATCATATCCCCCAACTTTGATTACTGAAAGAAGTGTCACAAAATATGAGCTGCCAAAAAGGAGGTGAATTGGGAGGACAATAAAAAGGTGAGCATTCAGCCTCCATCTCTCCTGTTCCCCTCTTAGCCAAGCCCTTGAAAAGGAAGAAATCAAGGAAAGTCAGTTTTTCATATACATACATAAAAATCAGTTAAATTCCCAACCATCTCTACATTTTACTATTTGCTGACTTATTTTGGCTGAAGATAAGTCAGTTAGCAGTAATGGAACGTTATCTTGTGTCCTATGACTACTGCATCTGTTTTGGGTTTGAGGACACGGGCATGATTATGAGAGGGAGAGATGAAAATTAGACATGGTTACCATGAAGTAAAGAAGCAGCAGGATCCTCTGCAGATGAATTGTCCCTGGGATAATGCTGGATTTCCAATTTGTAGCTGAAAAGCAGGAAGATGATAGAAGTCATGCCATCTTGAGGAAAAGCTGGATGAAAGCACAGTTAAGCATAATCAATCAATGGCAGATAATACTAAATCCTGGGCAATGCTGTCACTTGTCCCAGAAACACCACTTCCTATCAGAACATAAAAGCATCCTAAACTGGTGGTGTCCCATTTAGCTGTGTTTCTCTCCTGCTCTGAGCTCTCAAGGTCATCCATGCTGGAGAGAAATCATCAAGCAATTACATCTTCAAAGTCCTTCATACATTCCTGATAAACTCCATGACCCTGATGGGGAGGGGGTGAGAAGATATTATTAGTAGCAAGGCTGCTGGGTTTTGATGTATTTTGAACACTTTCCAGTGATGCCCAGACCCTGAATTTCCAGACTGCCTTCAAGAGCTCTGATCAGTGGAGGGAATTGGTCTGAAATGTGGGGTCCTGCATAACAATTATAAACTCTCTGACCAGGTCCTTACGGTATTTCTCATTTGTTCTTTTGTTCTCCAGCCAATTTATGCCTTTCTCACCGCAGTGAAATGGCTGATAAGTGAATTCCTCATGTGAGTACCAAAAGATGGGGTGTTTGGGAGGCTCAGACCAACAGGGGCAAGAGCTGAGAAGGCTGCAAGTGGAGGCCCCTGCACAGGGCACTGCTGTCAGCCTGCTCCTGACATTCAGCTCAGTGCCTTGCTCCTGGGACACAGAAAGCTATTACTATTCCCATTTTGAGAGACAGAGGCCCAGAGTGGGTCTGGTATTTACCTGAAGTCACTCAGTACAAAGTGCCTGAGTCAGAAATAGGTCTTGGGTCTCCTGGGATCCCTTGCAGATCCTTGATGCTGAGTTCTCTTGCCTGTCTCCTTTGCCCGTGATGAGCGAATGCACACCTTCCCTTCGTGGGGGAGAGGGCTGAAGGAAGCAAGCCAAGAAGCCCAGGTCTGAGTGAGGCAAGGGTGAACAGAGGGGAGGCTCTCCTCTGGCTTTGAGTTTACCTCATACCTCTGGGCTGAATCAGAGTTCAAGCTCAAACTAGGATGACCTATTGCTGACATTGCTGGTTGTGCAATAGGGGAGATGTGGAGAAGGTCCAGTTCTGAGGGCTTGAGCCTGCTGGTACACAACAATTTGATGTGACATGCAGTTACCTTCAAGTAGCCAGAGTACAGGCTTCTGATGGGCCATCTGTGCCTGATCCTCAGGTGGGTCCTACCTGGCTGAATCACCTCCCAGCCTCAGGGGCTGCTGTGCTCATTCCTTCCTTCACTGGCAAGCCCCTCACATATTATATACTTCAGGGAAAAGCCCATTCAGACATCACACAATACAGATTCCATGATACAGAACTACACTCTATCGTGTGCAAAGGAGAAAAAAATAAAAACAAAAAAAAAATCAGTCTTCCACTGCCAGGAAATTTGTAGTAAACATTTTAGAACTGATACTCGCTGGGCGACAGGGCCATCTCCCTGACACCTGCATCCTTCCAGGCTGCTGAAAAAGCATCCTCTGTTCTTGCTCTTTTGACAGCTTCCTTTTGGAGTTTAACATGAGTAGCTTCTGGCACTCAGACAACTTGGCAGATGGTGAGTACACTAGAGTCCAGCCACCCCATAGCACGTGAGTGTTCCAGCCACTGGTGACAGAAGAAACTGTGTGTGTGTGTAAGCCTGGCCTTGTGTGAGGAGCCCACCATCTGCCCCACCACCTCTCCTCCATGGACACTAGAATCCAGTTTCCAGATACCACCACATGTCCCCCCATTTCCACCCCCATTTCAGGCTGCCACAGCAGCAGAGTGATCAGGGTGAGGTGTGTGCCACTCAGAGCACACTGCTTGCTTTCCTCAGGGCAGCTTGCTGAGGAAATGGGAGGCAGTTCTTCCTGAGGACCCCTGCCCTATGTGCAGTGGGATGAGAGAGGCCATCAGCTGCAAAGACTCCTTTCCAGTCTTCTACAGGACAGGACAGAGCAGGGCTGGAGCAGCATGCTCTCCAGAGCCTAGCAGGGGCCCCAGGAAGCTAGATAGAAACCTTATGGTTCAATAACACCTTGAAGGTCTTCACTTACCCACTGCACCTGCTCTGAAAGAGAAAAGGTGATGGCACATGGTGTTGTACAGCAGCTGAGTGCAGCAGAGGGGTATGTCTGGTTCAAAATCCAGTGACCTGTCCTGCAGCTGTAATACTGCCTGCTAAAAACATCCTGGGAGCTTCCACAGTCCCATCCCTGTCCCTGCACGCAGGGGGCATGTTACTGGCCCTGAGACGACTCAGAGGGAAGGTGAGGTGTGCTCTGTGCAGCCATGTAGGGGCTGTAATTACATCTCACTGATTATTGATCACTGACAGTGCTTTTAGTGGAGACAGTGGTACCTTCCGTGCCAACTGTCAGGCTGAGTCTAATGCACTGAACTCTCCTGGCATAAAGGGGAA
>NW_008652916.1:9163-22912 GCF_000695815.1 Acanthisitta chloris
TTCTAGTCAGAAAACAAGGCCTATGTCCGAGGACTGTTTAGGTCCCATTCACCTCCTCCAACACCATGGTGGTGAAAGTTGCAGCTCTCCTCTGAGCAGCCCTGGCTGCTGTGTAACGCAGCAGGATAATGAAAGTGGCCCCATGGAGAAATTGGTGAGGAGGAGTCAGATGAGCAAGTGTAGTACTTTTGGCAGGGCAGGAGGGAATGCCCTTTCTGGAGGACAGACCGACCTGGTGTTCCTGCAGAGAGCTGCTGTGGATTCTCAGTGGCTTCAGTTTGATTTAGTCTTTGCTTGAGGAGATGTGAGGGAAAAGGGAGGGGATTCTCACTGCTGCCCTGCTCATCACCATTTCCTTTTGTGCTTTCTTCATCTCCCACATCACGTCCATGACTGCTGTGTGCAAATCCATCTCTTCGTTGCGCTGCCATCATGTGCGACTGTCCCGTGGCTCCATTGTCACTGTGTGTCTGTACGTGTCTTGGGACTTACCCAGCCAAGGCTGTCTTCCATCACTGTAAGTAGAACTACTTAACAGAAAAAAAAGTAAATAAGGAGGATTTATCTAGAAATCCCAGGCTAGGAAAGACTCTTTTCCACCTTTTGGATAATGGGGAACTTGCAGTAAGGTGTTAGAGGGACAAGGCAGTGCCTGGCTCTATTTCCCTGCACTGCAAGGAAGCAAGAGACACTTGCTCATTTAGCTGGCTGAGCTGGTGATCGAAGGTGTGTCACTGACAAGTTGATAGAAGGAACACACAAACCTCCTGTGAGACTGCAGTCTCAGACAACATCATCACTCATTACTCTGGCGTAGCTGGGCCTGTCGCCCGTGTACCGTGGCACGTCCTTCACCCTGGTTCCCAACTGGTTCTTTTCAGTAGTTATTCCAAAACCAAAGACCAACCCATACCTTCTTGCAGGAATAACTATACAGGTCTCACAGATTTCAGTTATTAAGAAGCATCTTAAGTCTTCTTTTCCACACCCCATGGCTTAGCTCCTTCTGATAAATCCTAGCCCAGCACCAGGATAATTTCAAGCAGTTCAACTGATAAGTATATGCTGTAGCTCATAAATCCACTCCTACAGGCAAGTTAGAAATTCCTCCAAGACAGAGTCCAGACTGTGCCTGTGTTTGTATCTCCCTGCTTCCATATCTAGCTTGCGTTTGCCGATTTGCTCTCTGCCCAGCAAGACGTATGTGTGAGACAGAGATCGGGAAACAGAGACACTTGGAATGTGTCTCACTGAATGAAGAAGAGGCAGAGGAAGAGAGGGTGTCTACAGATGAAAAACATGAGTGTCCATGTGGGGAAGAGTAGCAGGGGAGAAGAATACTATTGGGTCTGCAAGAAATGGATTGCACGTGTTGCTAAGAAGGGGCTGTAGATTTTTGCCAGCGATGTTAACGTTTTCTTGACTGCATGCCAAGGCTGATGTATGCGAAAAATATGAAGCAAGGGAGACATTTTGTGAGAGAGAAATTGAGCACACATTTTTTTCCGGGTTATGTGCAGAGGAATTAGATCAGGGATCTAATGCTCACCCTTGCCTGGCTGTGCACCTCTGGCTCTGCAGCACTGAGCCTGTTTCTGCTTCCCAGGTTAGTGTGGTTTCTGGGAAAACAAGACTTGCTGTTGGAATATGGGTGTGATATATTCAGACTGCACTCATCATACAAATCTGCTTTTCAGAGTTAGTGAGAAGACATGTTTGCTGCCACAGATTTTTCACTGCTCTCAGCATCTCTATTCCTCTCTGTGTTTGTAAGGGCTTCTGCTTTTATGGACATTGCCACTGGTTTGAAAGCTTTTAATAAAGCAAAAAATACTTCCAGCCAAGGCATGCAGCCTAGAGAGGACTATTTCCAGAATGCTCTAGAACATAGAAGTTTCTTTTTACTGCATGGTAATGTACACAGAGGATATTTTACAAGATACTTAATTGAATTCTGTGTTTTATATTGGTAACTAAGTGGCAGATTTTGTCTCATGTCCCAGAGTAAATCCACTGACTCGAGTGCATGATTTACGTTGGTGGGAAAGAAAATCTGGGCTGTTCATAACAAGGCACAGCAGCTGCCTTTGCTGCTCAGAAGGACTTATTGCCAAATGCCTGACAAAGTCTTTCTGGAAGTGCAGATGGTAGCAAGGACAGCCTGGAATTAACTCACTCTGCTATAAAGTTTGCAATTTGTTATCAGCTCCGCTGGCTGTTTACTAATCCCTGACCAACGACACTCTCAGGGTGCTGATAACTTCATAACAAGGCACAGCAGCTGCCTTTGCTGCTCAGAAGGACTTATTGCCAAATGCCTGACAAAGTCTTTCTGGAAGTGCAGATGGTAGCAAGGACAGCCTGGAATTAACTCACTCTGCTATAAAGTTTGCAATTTGTTATCAGCTCCGCTGGCTGTTTACTAATCCCTGACCAACGACACTCTCAGGGTGCTGATAACATTTTGATGTCCAGCATGTGCATGCAGAGGCTCAGTGCTGATGATGCACATGCTACTGGGCTTCTCTGAACTTCCCAATACTGCTGCAGCTGCATTGCTTCCAAGCAAATTAAGTGACAGTAGGCTTAAGCATAATCTCTGTCATAGGTCCTGTCTCTGTGCCGAAGTTAGGAGATTTTAAAGTGGCTTCTTTTCATTTAGCTTATGCCAAAAACCCCTGAGTTAAGATGGTCTACATGGGGCACTTATGCCAATTTAGCAGAGTTTAAAAATACAGCTTGGTGCATGTGATGAAGGTAACCCAGAGCAAGTCAAATTGCAGATGATTGTGAGAGACTCAGCCAGAAATGTCACTTCTGAGAGTGATGCAGCCTATACTGCCAGTGGTAAAAGTGTCCCTGAGGGGACTAAACCTGGTGTACTTCCCACTGCTCACCTCCAATACATAAGGCTGCTCCTGTCAGTGCCAGTATGGCATTGTTCAACCCAGACTCACTGATCAAGTGTTGCCTCTCTGTACAGCTCTTGCCCATGTGTATGGGTCAGGCCCCCAGGCAGTGCTGGCCAGATTTATCCCAGGTGTGGATCGTGCAGTCTCTTTAACTGACTTTCCCCTTGAGGCCCAGTTCTCCAAGCCCACCAAGTGCAGCATGACAGCTGATTCAATGCTTTTTGGGGCTGGGAGGTCTCATTCCATATTTTCCAAGCCAATAGTCTCCTTCACCCCCTCCCTGCACCCTGTCCTTCACACCGCTGTATTTTATATTGCTCTAACTCCCTCTGCTTGGTGATACTATACCAGGAAGCTGGAGCTAGTGAAGGTTTTAACTCCATCTGCTTGGTGATATTGTACCAGGAAGCTGGAGCTAGTGAAGGTTGTCATTCCTTACCAGGGACAGGTAAAGGCCTGGATGAAGTCTCTGTTATGTCAGGACTCTTTTCTACTCCTGGCATGAGCAATACTCTAAATGCTTGCAAGTAGTTTGCCCCAGCTTTATCAGGTCACCTTTGTGGTCATCACAGCAATTCTTCTGAGCAAGAATGGCACAGTCGATTGCCAACAGCTGTGCTGCAGTGACAGTGCTGGGAATCCAGGGGTAACACAACCAGACTGATGGTTTGTGGCTGAGAGACCAATGTCTTGCCACAAGCATGTCCCCATATTCCCCCTGGCCCCGACTAGGATAGTCTGGCCACCTGCGCCAGGGTTTGGAGCTGTTTTCCCAGCCTCAAGTACAATGAATTAAAGCTGAAAGAAAGGCCTCCTGCTCTGTTCCTCACACTCCTTTAGTCTTAGTTTAGGGACATTATTGGCCAGAATACAATTACAAGCTGGTCTGAGCTAGAAAGCATTTGCAGCTTCTCTCCTTGCAGCATCAACGGGGATATACTGCAAGTTCCATCAGGTCTAAGCCTTTGAAATTCACCTCAGAAACAGGGTCTTCTTCTGCTCATCCCAAAGCTCCTCAGGACTGTTTGTCCCTGTGACAGGTACTAGCCAGAGGCATTCTGTGCTCGGGAAAACAGGAGAGGCTTTTGTGTGCTCCTGTGTGTGGGGTTTGCGTGGAGGGCAGCGAGCGGTGGCAGGGCACAGCCAGGCAGCTCCTGGCTCGTGGCAGAGGTGCTGATGATTAATTCAGTGTGGATCCAGGGTGAATACAGAATGAGGCATCATGCTGAAATCGTGCTCTGTGTGCTTTTGGATCTGTGGAAAGCAAACCTAACCACGACTCCAAAAGGTGTGTCCCAGAGTCTGGGAGGATTTGAGGAGGGGATGCCTCGTGAGTGCTGCTCTTTGGGAGGTCAGAAGAGAAGCAAAGCACAACTACCAGGGACTGTACTGCAGGAAGGTGTTTGAGGACCCATCATATTCACCTGGGGAAGGCATTAGAAGGAAGATTGGGCTGCAGTTCATGGCTCTCAATGGACATCTTGTGTTGCTGGATCAGCACAGCAGAGAGAAGAAAAACAGAGGAAATCAGACTGTTCTCCCTCCCATGTAATCCACATTAGTTTAGACAACAAGCTCCGCGGGGCAGTGTCGGGGGAGAGGCAACCATTGCTCCCAGTGAGGGTGTCACAGTGGTGTGCGGGGCGGTGTCGGGGGAGAGGCAACCACTGCTCCCAGTGAGGGTGTCACAGTGGTGCCACTCACCCCTCAGAATCACGGGTGCCCTCTCGGGTGCCTTCTGACCACAGATGTGCTGATAGAAACCCATGTTGCTGCATGGGATGAACTGGGCATCCTCCACATCAGAGGGACCCTCCTCCCTGCAGTGCCCCTGGCTGTGGGAATTGGGCTGCCCAGGGAGGTGTCTGTGCTCAGACCCAACGCTGATGGAGAAACCATTTCTCGGACTTGGCTGAGCCACAACCACCTCTGCCCTAGCAACAAAGCTTTGCATTTCCATCAGCAGCATTCCCCTGTGTCTTACAGAGGCAGGAGCTGGCTCTGCTACCTCCTCCTGCAGAAAATAATTGCCAGAAGGGCCCAAGGCAGTAGTTTCAGGCAAGACAGATTTTGCTGAACTCCTAGAAAGAATGTTTTTGCTTCTCGAGGGAGGCTTAGTAAGGCAGTTGAGCTCCCCCTCATCCCCAAATTAGTTTGGGAGTCCCACAGAGTGTGACTGATGAGTGATGGAGCAGCTGCTCCCTGCAGGAGCCAGCGCTGTGCTGGGGCTCTGCTGGGCCTGGAGAGCCATCATCTGCTTTCCTGCGGGCTCAGGCCAGGTTCTGTCTGCTGCTGGTGGTTTCTTTTTATTGTGACATGTATTCGACCTCTCGAATTGCCTGCTGTGGGTTTGCCCTGCAGTGTCAGTGTCACTGTGCTGATGCAGTGCCACCCACCGTGGACACCCAGAGTCCCCACAGGGGCAGAGCCCTTGGCACAGGCACTGAGGACCATCCCACTCAGCAGTTTCAGTCTTTAAAACAGTGCACAAACCAGGGCTGGGTTAGGCAGGAGGGAGTTCCTTAGTGCTGCTGGTTCGGTAGGACCAGCCCTGCTCCTTTGAGTGCAGAGGTGTCGGTGCCCAAGTGCCCCTGTCTAACTGGCCACAGCCGTGCCCAGGGGGAAGGCGAGGGGAGATAAATCCTGGGTGCGTTTCTCACATAGGCTGGTTTTCCCACACCACCTAGTGGGAGCGGGGATCACTGCCTGGCTGCTTTCTGCAGCATCTCCTGCCCTTTCTCCTCTGGTAGGCACCTGCTCTTGGCCACTGGCAGGGGAGCAGTGGCCACGAAGGGCTGCTCCTCCAGCCTGTGTCACCAGTCTTACATGTGTCCATCTCAGTGCAGGCAGCTCCTATGTGATGCTGTGCCCTTCAGCTCTCCCCTTGTCTCCTCACCCTCGCAGCTCACAAGCACAAGAAGCACGACACGCTGCAGCCGTGCGACACCGAGTACCCCGTGTTCGTGTACGAGCCAGCCATCAAGGAGACCAACGGGCTGATTGAGTGTGGAGATTGCCAAAAGTAAGAGCTGCTTTCATTTGGGGCTCCCCAGGTCATGACAGCACACAAGCCTTGTCGAAGGGCCTGTGGGTGATGACAGCAACCTGAGAAGAGTCACCTGCTGCTGCACCCACGGCCACGTCCATAGCTCTGGCTGCAGAGCAGAGCCAAACAGCTGTTCTGGACAGGGAGGAGATGAAGAGACCAAGTTACCAATTCTTGATAAAAAAGAAAAACATTAAAACCATCTGTTAGTAAGCAGAGGTGGCTATAGAATGAAGAAAAGAGCATTTAAATATAGATATATGTATCTTTCCGTTCCACAGACTCCAGAAAGGAACTTCTTCTGTTTTTTCACATTTCTGGCAAAAGTTTTCTTCTTAGAAAAGTTTCCTTTTTGCAATGCTTTCGTATTTCCTTTTTTTTCATTTCCCCCCTTTTTTGTTTTGCTACAGAAACAAAAAAAGCAGGGATTGGGAAAAAAGGAAATGTTAAACTGAAAGAAATGAAAACAAGGGTTCACTTTTTTATTTTCCATTTTCATTTTAAAAGAAGGAACAGTCCAAAATAACAGAAAAGTCATTGTGGAAAGAGGCTGTTTTCAGCAGCTGCATAGCACCATCAGCAATCACATGTGGAAAGGTGACAGAAAGACATATTTCCACTGGTACAGCCTTTCCTAATAGATTTGTCTCTTTGAAAAAAAAAAAAAGAACCAACCCAATCCTACCTTGTCTGACTTCAGTCTGCATCAACTGCAGGAAAGACTCAAAGGTAGGAAAACAGCTGGGTGGCTCCTGGTGGAGTGAGAGAAGACTGGGCAAGAAGCTGGCATGGGGCACCTCTGTCCTGGTTACTGAATTTGTGAGTGGGTTAAAACCTGCTTGTCAAAGCTACCAAAGCTGTCACTAGTCAGGAAACACTAATGAAATGGTCAGCTGCAGTGTGACATTCAACACCTGAAAGGGAATGCAGAAATCCCCAGAGGCTAGAAGGCAGCAAGACCAGGTGGTGAATAACCAAGGAGACTGGGCACTCCTCCAGCACAGTCAGGTTGGCCAGTGCAGTGGGCACATCCTCACAAACTTGTATTTCTAATCCAGAAGCCTCTCTCTTGGCTGAGTGGTGGTTAGCAGGACTGGAAGTGTAGAGGGCCATGTACCAGTTCTGCCACTAGTGCAGGGGCACTGAGCCCCATGTCCCTGGCCTTCCCTGTGCCCAGTGGCTCCAGGACAGTTTGCCAGCTCCCTGCACAGCCACCGGTGCCTGGCAGCGTCACAGCCTGCCCGCAGGGAGTGCAGGACAGCAGCGTGGGCAGCTCGGCCTTGCTTTGGGTGGCTGCAGGCTCTGTGCTGGGGAAGGACAGGCAGTAGCTGTGAGGCATTGGGCAGGGAGCAGTGCAGGCTGCTGAGATGCCCAGACACGTAGAGTGTCCTGTGGTGACGGCGGCACGTGTACGCTTGGGCACGCAGCCCTGCCGCTCCCCGTGCTCACCCAGAGGTGCTGTGGATGTGCACGTGCCAATGCATAAACTCACAGTCACACGCAGCCTTGTGAGCACAGAGGCATGTCTGGGCTGCCCACACACATACACACTCATGCATGAAACTCTGCAGATGGCCAGAACACGCTTGCCCACGCAAGCCCTCTGCCACCTGCACACTGGGCAGCAGTGCTGCCACAAGTCCTCACGTGCATGTGCCCTCGGGCAAACACTTGCATCTAGGAGACATCCTCACTGGCATGTGCCTGTGCTCATCACCAGAAGCCACAGTCTGCTTGTCTGACAGGGAGGGGCAAGGGCAGGCAAAATTGTGGCTGCAAAGCAAAGCCACGTGTTTTGCAAGCACCGGTCGGGCAGTCCTGTCACACTGCTGCCATGTGTGATACTACTGAGATCCTTCATTTCTCTCCCCAGTAACATGAAGCTTAGCCAAACTCTGCTCCTTGCAGGGCCACATAATACAGACAGCCTTGAATTGTATCAGCATACACAGAAATATGTGTAAATGGGCATTGACTTACCTCTGCATGAAACCAGGCTGTGACGTGCTGCCCTGTCTGGGGAGGGTTTACCTTGGGGTTGGTTGGTTGGTTGGTTGGGTTTTGATTTTGGTTTTTGTGCCTAGCATGGAGCTGCAAATTTGAGCCAGTTCAGAGCTTTCTGAGACAAAAGGTGTGCTAATGCCACTTCCCCCAGGTGCATGACTGCTCTCTGGGTCTTTTCTGCTGACATCCTGTTTCCGATGATCTCTGGTTTCTTTTGATTTCTTTGCTGTGGGCCAGGCAATGGCAGGGCTGCTGCTCTGGCATTGTATCTAGAGGGATGTGCTTTCTCCCCCTGCTGTTTTCTTGCAGGATGTTTGTGGCACAGCAGATCATCAGCAGTAACCTCCTGCTCCTCGTCACTGACGCTGTCTGCGATTGCAGCGTCTTCCCACCTGTCCCGATGGATGCAAAAGAGGTCAAATATATCCTTCCATGCACAGCAAGGATGCACAGCTCCCCAGGCCCTGTCATCTCCATGTTTGCTAGGGTGGAAAACATGCTTCTGGTGCAATAGCCACAGGGGTGGAGGGCACAACCCAACTTGTGGTACAATTCGGAGAAGTCTCCAACCCATGCAGGGTGCCCTGCCCTTCCCTAGCGCTCCCCACTCTATCTCCCATGCCATGCAGTTACACCTAGATGTCTTGCAGCAGAGCCTCATGGATCTATGCAGCAGTCATTCCCCTGTTCCCTGCCTGCCACTGCAGAGTCCTTAACAGCCTTGCACATAACGCTTCAGTGAAGTGTGAGCGGATGAGGTCCCAGAAGCTGCGGCGGCGGCCAGACACATGCCACGCGTTCCACCCTGAGGTACCCTGGGGCAGCATGGGAGGGAGGGAGGGAGAGCACAGGGCTGGGTTTCATCATGTGCCCTCCTATACCCATGCACAAACATCTCCTCTTGCACCCTTGAACTGGGTGTATCACATGCCCATCCTGCTGGCTGGACCCAGACACAGCCATGTAAAAGCACAAGAGCCTTCCTGGCAGGAAGAGTCACACTAGAACCACCTGGGAAGGGCTTGAGCTCAGATATCATAGGGTTGCTGGGTTTCTTTGGGAGTTGGATCTGCTGGAAGTGCCCTGACACCTGGAACCAGCCCTTGCAGGCTGATGGGTTGGCTCCCATCCCTCTCCCAGCGGTAAGCAAGCTAACACCTTCTCTCTGTCTCCCAGGAAAATGCCCAAGACTGCGGTGGCGCCGCCGGGATCTGTGTCTCGCCAGCACTGCTCCTCCTGCCCCTGGTGCTGCTCCTGCGGTGACACTCAGCTTGGGACATGCCTGCAGAGCTGGCAGGATGGGGCTGCTGCTGGCCCGAGCGCTGGGAGGGGAGCACACGGCGGTGCAGACCGTCCTGGGACACCTCTGCGACTCCCTGGGGACACAAGCTACCAGCAGCGTGGCACAGCACGTCCTGTGTCCTTCACCACGAGGTCCAGCACGGTGCCCATGGTAGCAGCTGCTCCCTTCCTGTGGCAAAAGGCCTGTGTGGGAACCAGCAGCGTGAGCTGCCAGCACAGCATCGGCGGAGCGGCTCTGCCCAGCCGGGACGGCCAAGGGTCGTCAGCATCAACCTGCCTGCCATGGAGCCACTTGGGGTACAGGAGGCAGATGGCTTGGGTGGGCTAGATATGGCCTTAGGAGAGCAGCAGGGACAGGGGACACTGTCTGTCTGTCCTCCAGTGGGAGCCACCAGGATTTTGAGCACCCGGGTTTGGAGCAGCCCAGGCACAGCCCTGCCAGAACAGGGCTCACAGTGGTTCCAGCAGGGGGACAGCATCTCCTGGTCTTTGCTGGGACCCCAGGGGTAGGATGTGGCACCTAACCTGAACTGCACTAACTTAACATGCAGCTGGACACTGGGAGGTAACATGGCTTGACTAGTTAGCTACAGTTATGCCAGCTCTGCCAAGGAGACCCCTCCTAATATTGCTAGAACAGCATCCAGATTCTTGTCTAGATGTGGACTTACCTCTGGAAAGGGCTTTCGCTTGACCCACCAAAATAGAAGGTATGTTTCCTGCTACCTGCTATCTTCACTGCAGAAGCAGCTAAGAAACAGGCACTTGTCCCCTTGGAGCAACACTGCCCTGCTCATTGCAGCAGCCCTTGGTTGTTCCTGAGGCAAGCAGCCCCCAGAGATGAGCCTGGTGGGCATGGGCCATTTCTCACAGAGCTTTGTGGACAACGGGTGGGGAGCACCCAGTTTTCTTTTATTTCTTGGATGAACTGCTCCATACCATCTCATTAAAACAAATACGTGGCATATTCTAAATAGAAACTATAGCTTCAGCATGTTTGATGGTAACACAGCCCTACACTGCAGCCCAGAAACCCATGGGGACGTGGGTGTGGGTGGAGGGACTGCAAACACTGCTGTGGTGGTCTAGCCATGATGCACCAGCATTTCACGGAGATGCCAAGAAGTGCTCCTGGTCGCTGTGCTACTGTTTTTACTGCACCTACAGGAAGAAGAGCCTCTGGCTGCACAGCACACTGTGAACCAGCTGGCTGCACCCCACAGACCACAGCTCTCCATCACCTCTGGGGCAGAGGTGGGTGCCAGCACTGGCAGGGTACGCCACAGCCAATAGCTACAGATGGAAAAAAGGTCTCACCTTGAGCTCTGCACCGTCCCCATCTGTGCCACCCCAGCACCCATGGATAAGCCATGGTAGCCCTAAGGGAGCAGGCTAGTAGAGCAGCAAGGCAGAACCTTGCCCTGGCCTCCTCTGCCAGGTGGGCCACTTTGGGAGCCCTCTGCTCCCCTCCAGGCCCCCAGAGCACTGGCTCATCACACCAAGCTTCCACCTCCTGCAGAACACGGGTCTGCACCCTCCTCACTCACTGCCCACAGTGCTGCCCTGCACATGTGCCTGCCATGGGGAGCTGCAGAGCTCCTCTCTGAGCCCACCGTGCCAGCCACCACCAGCGAGACTGGACTCGCTTGCAGCTGCTGCAAAGAGCAGTTTGGTGGGAAAGGGCTTTATCAGGTCTGTCCCCTTCCCAGCACAAGCAGGAGCCCACAAATGCACCCCATGTGTGCTGGGGACAGTACAGATGCTGTCCCTTTCACTACCCAAGTCACCTGACACTAAGGGGACAGTATCAGTCACAACAGGGTCCTGGTGGGGACCTTTCAGGACCTTAGAGCTCCTGCTTTGGGTGGCTTGCCTCACTGGAGATGGTGTTACAGCAAAGAGGAGAGGAACAACTGCAGTACTGGAAGTAAATGTGGAGATGGGGATGGTCTCCGGGCTTCAGATGCAGTGACCTTTTCAGAGCCAGAAGCAGCTAAGGAAGATGAAGGCAGCACGGAGGGAAAAGAGGCTGCTGTCAAGGCTGAGGAGCCAGGAGCCACTCACAGACAGAGGAGCCACCAGCTCAGGGCATCCCCCACCAGCTGACACAGTTCCCCCAGCTCCACACACCTCCCCTTGGTGCTTGCCCTCCTAGGCCACCACTCTCAAGGGTGACCTCCCTGTCAGAAAGGATTAGCAGTCCCATCTCCACTCAGCTTAAACAGGATATATAAATACCCACTGCCCTGCTGCGTATGAACCAGGTTTGATTTCAGGTGCATTAGTCCATAATAAGCATGGTCCTGTGAAGATACCTGCCCTGAGCAAGTGAAGATGTGAATTATACCTGGCTTGGTGGGCTTAGCAAGTTTGTGCATAGGTTGCAACTGGAGGGAATGGGACACAGGTGAGAACTGGATTCTTTCTTAAATCCAGATATAAGAGGGGAGGTTTGTCCTGACTTACGACCTGAGCACATACTGGGAACTGAGCTGCAGAGTCACTTACCCCGATGGCACATCACAGTGTCAAGCAGCTGCAGTGGGCAGCAGGATGGATGTCTCCCTCCATGCAGCTGATGCTGGGATGCACCTGGTTAAAGGGAAAGGAGCTGTTCCTGGACCTGCTGGTGCCTCCTGGTGTACCCTCAGGCAGCAGGAGCCAGGCTGTGGGCACGGCTGGCCAGTTCAGATGGGCCCTGCCAGGGCAGGCAGCTGATGCCAAGCACTTGCCTCAGCCTGTGTGACCTCGGCCCCAGAGATCACAACCCTCCTGTCCATGCTGCCTGCTCCAGCACTCACAGGATGAAACCAGATGGTAACTAATGGTCAGGAGATGCTCTGGCATGTCTCCAGAGGAAAGTGGTTCCTGCTTCTGTACATGAGGTTTGTCTCAGCTGTTTATTAGCAGGCAAACAGAGCCCTTCCTACAGTGCTGCTGACCCAGAGTGGGATGAGCTTCACCTAGGTATGGTTTTAGCCTTGGAAGGCAAAAAGCTTCCTTTTTATTTTAGGCAGCAAAGCAGACCATAAGCAAACCTACCCATTTCTGGTCTCCAGCATGGGGTTAAGCAAATTCCATTTCATGCTCTGACAGAGACAGTGACTCATGGCCCTACAGCGAGAGAAAAATCCTCAGGAAGAGCAGCTGCCTTAGCTCCTAACTTCTTCAGCCATGTGCTGGGCACAGCAGATGAAAATAGATCAGCAAAAGCAAACAGTGAGCTGAGGCCAGAGGATTCAACCAGCAGCAGAGCAGCTGTGAGAGGAACCATCTCTCACTTCCAGCTGAGCAGCATCTTGCTGCCATCCTGGTACAGTACTATAAATCCCAGCTGTCCATCCTGCCCCTGTCAGCACACAGACCACAGGCATTAGGGTCTGTTCTGCTAGGGCAAGACTCCACGGGAGAAAACTCACAGGGAGTGCTCTGCAGCAAGGGGTGTCCATCAGACCTACCTGGCCACATTTGGCTGCCATGCAAATCAGGGGCTTCACAAACCCTAAATCTGCAGCCGATTTCTTCCCAGGCAGGTGGAGAGGGAACTGGGACCTGAATTCTCCGTTACACTCCTTACAGCCTTCAGAAACACCCCACTGCAGGCTGAGGTAACTTTGGATCTCCCCCAAACGCTGTGGTGGGCACTGAGGGGACCCGAGCTGCAGGCAGGGACACACACCTTGCACAGCACCGGGTACACGTGTCCTCCCTTGACTCATGCCTTGAGACAGAGCAGAACGATGACTAGACCTTCAAGTGTGGCCAGACAGGGATGACTTCATTCTACAACACAGCAGAAAAATCAGCCCTGGATTTACAGCAGCTGTTTGCAGTTGGGATCAGGCACAAAAGCAGGCTGGCCTGAGTTGGTTTGTACTTAGCAAGAGCCTGGCACATCCCGGGATGAGGATGCAGCAAGGAGCCACATGCTCCAAGTGGGTTGAGGCGTGTGCGTGGGTGCCCTTGTCTGCCACAGCAAAGAACCAGTACCACAGTCTCGTTTGGTCCTCAGAGTATTTTCCAGGATGCTTTTTCTGCTGCTAAAGCCCAATGGCAGTGTCAGCACAGAAACCCTGGGCTCTCACAGGCCTCTGTTTGCAGTGAGGGGCAGCTGAGGGCAGTCAAGTGCAGCACACTTTTGTGCTAAGCAAACGTTCAAAAGGAAGTGGGGAAGAGGCATCAAACTCCCGTGTGCTGAACCACCAGCTGGGCCCTCAGTGGAGGGGGTTGCTGCTTCCAGCCCCACGGGGCCATCCCTTGGCACAGCCTGTTCCCAGGGCCCTGCCCCAGCTGCAGGTTCCCCTGTGCCACCTCTGTCTGCCTTTACACCTCTGTCACTGCCCTCAGCCCAGCCCCACAGCTGTGGCCACACTCGGACACCACCAACACGGCTCTCCGGTAAATACCTCAGGCCCCACAGGAAATTTCATCAGCTCTTGCTGCTTTGCTTGCTGCTGCCCCTCGAGTTCTGGGCCTGCAGCAGAG
>NW_008652916.1:22927-37046 GCF_000695815.1 Acanthisitta chloris
AGGAGGGGCCTGGCCACTGTGCTGGTTTCACAGCGTGTGGCCCCTGCCACACAGAGTGGCCAAAGCCCCAGGCTGATCCTGCTCCTTCGAGTTTCAGCCAACAGTGACTTTGTTTAGCCCCTGGCAGCAGGGGCTGCAGCCTGCTGTCCCTCCCTCCCACCCAGCTCTGAGGGACACAGTACTGCCTGCAAACCTGGCAGGAGGCTCCTGGCAAGGGCAGCACACCCTGCCCATCAGAGCTGGGGGCACTGGGCCAGAGCCCCAGGCTGAGAGCGGTGGCAGAACCGGCGGCAGTGGCAGCAGCTCCCTCCGAGGAGGGATGGCCAGCTGCCCGTCCCAGCAGCAGATGCCACCCCACTGTCCCCATCTGCCACAGAGAGCAGCTCTGGGTGCCCACCAGCCCCACAGCACGGCCTCAGCCACAGAGAACAGCTCCTCAATTTGGGGAGCTCAGCTCCAGCCAGCACCGGCACAAACCCCAAACCGCGGCCACACGTTCGGAACAGTTAAAGGTGAAGACAAAGGCAGTACTGGAACTGCTCACGGTGTCATTTGTCTCCATAAGGGAAACACACCACTGCTCTGGGAACACGGCCAGGCCCACGATTTTCCCATCTCATTTACAACTATACTGGTTCAGTTTTTATGCCAACTGTGAAGTGCCTCTGTGCCCTGTTGTACCACTACAACGATGAAGCTGCTACTGAGACCATGGTGAATCTCCAGTGCAAACATCTCCCAGCTCAGAAACAGTAACTCCTCTTTTGGTTAAATGTGAATCTTACTAGAGAAGGGCAAAGGTGAAACTCCTGAAAACACCACAAAATTTCACTACAAGGATGGTGAGACACTGGCACAGATTGCCCAGGGAAGTTGTGGATGCCCCATCCCTGAAACTGTTCAAGGCTTGAGGAATCTGGTTTATGGAAGCTGTCCCTGCCCATGGCAGGGGGCTGGAACAAGATCATCTCTAAGGTCCCTTCCAACCCAAGCCACTCTATGATTCCATGACAAGACCAAGCTGGCAAACCATCCCCTTGTGCTCACACAGGAGTGCCAGGCTCACATTCCAGCATCCCTCTGCAGGGAACCTGCCTTATTGGCAGTGAGCAAGATGGTGAACAAGGAACTGGTTACACTGCAATCCTCTCAGCTGATGCTCAGGTGACATTGGGCAGTTTCCTCCTGCACTTCTCCTGTGTTGCTCATTGTTAAAATGATGAGGTGGGATGTACCCAGTGCTGCTGTGCACCCAAGGCCAGGATTCCTTCTTCAAGAGCAGTATGTACCTAGGAAGTAACACACATCCTCTCCAAGGAGCTGATCATTTTAGGAAACTTCATTCAAACTACATCAGTGCTCTGCACTCCTAGAAATCAGCCTGGAGAATTTCAGCTTGGGGACTCCAGGCAGATGCAGAAGCACTGAGCAGCAGGAGGGTTTGGTTCAGACAAGTTGCTTTGATGTCACATAGGAGGCAGGGATAAAAAAATTATCAAAACGAACTCAGTTGCCTCTAATAGCCTCAACTAAACCAACCTCAGCTTCTCTGTCCTAATCATATGCTTCATTTATTTCTAGGTTATTAAAAAGTTAGGCAATGGCCTTAGACACCTCCACAGCAGCACTTCAGTCCATATTCAGGACACTTGGCAGCAATGAAGCAAGTGACTCTTGGGGGAGGGCAGAGCATGGCCACAGCTACATGCAGAGGAGGCAGGACATACAATCTTAGCCTGCCCAGGCAACCTTTAAGTATCACTCTGCTTTCTGCAAACAGAATAAACCATTCATAATTCATTTTCAAACGTGGCAGCTACCCTTAGTGCACTTCGTGTGCAATCTGATGCTGGCATTGTCCACAGTCCTTGAATTTGCTTTTCATTAACATGAACTATATCCATCCTGAGACCTCAAGCTGTCAAGGTCATTTACAGGAGCTGTCTCTTACAAGTCACTGCAAAACACACATTCTGAGTCAAGTAACTGACAGAAAACACAGCTCAGCTGTAGATGCTCAGACTTGGTGTGAGCCAACACAAGAGGAGGATTAAGCATACCTTGCCCAGGCAGCTCCCAGATGTTTGCTGACAGCCAAGGAGCAGTGATGATGGAGCAGAATTCACCTCTCTAAGCACAGGTCTGTTCTGGTCAGCACCACTCCCACCTCCCTTGGGAAGGAAGGAAGCAAGAGTGACTCTTTTGAGCTGCATACACAACATAGAAAGACTCAAACTAGACAATAATCCATTTGGTTCTTTTATTAGCAGAAGTTAAGAATACAGCAAGTAATAAGATCCCATCTTATATGGAACCATCACCAGAGTCCCCCAGCCATCAAAACCCCAGAATGTGCTTCATTGCTTCCAACAGTAAGCAATTTTTAAAAAGAAATATACTGAACAAGGCCACTATTTAATGGGGAAGGAAAGAAGCTGTAGGTCCTAACTATTCTATGGCAATAACCTGCACACAGAGCAAGCAAGCCTCTGACTGCTGAGAGTAAGGCATTCAGGTGCCAACCTGGGAAGAGTTCTCAGCAAAAGCTACAGAAAAGTGCACAGCTAGGTTGTTTTTATTGGAACACACAAACTTCTTGAACGGAGAGACTGACTGGGTTAAGAATAGCAGGTGGAGTACTGTGTTTTTGTAATAGTTCTGTGCTGTGTAGGACCAGGTTACAATCACCCTTCGAGGAGTGAACGTGGGATGATCCAGGATGGAGACTGCTGCTTCTGCTGGTACAGTTCAGAGGCATCCCAAAGCACCTTACAGACAGCTCTGATTCTGATATGTACCATGCTCAGACTCCAGCACACTTCCTCAGGCAACTCTACATCTTTGTCCAGGATGCCAGTGCTATTAGCCCTTACATCCAAGTTAATACTGCTCTTTACTTCATTTCAGTACACACAGACCTGTGATAAACTACTTCCAGCCCTACAGGCATCCAGTGTTGTGATCATACTGAGAACAGGTCCCTCTAAGCTTGCAGACTGCTGCAGCACCTCCTTCTGCAGCTGACCTTGCTCCTCAGAGGCTTTACTCCATTCCAGGGGTGAAGCCTTAGTATCCAGTCAACTTCAGGAAGGTATTCTGCTTCTACCTGACTGCATTAGACAAAGGAGCTGCCCACAACACACTCTGCGACATCCAGGGTATGGGAAGATCTTTGCAATCTGTATCTTCCTCTTGAAGGATGAAAACTGAAACACTTGCAGGAGTCTAAAAATACCCCAAACCCCAACAACAAAAAAACCTCCACACAACAACCAACCACCTTTTACCTTCCTTCCTTCCAAAACACAGCATTCTATGAGCTGTTTAACTCATCTGTGAGAGAGGTAATTGCTCTGAATTTCCAGTTAAAGACTCCAAGCAATACCTGTACCATAATAAGCAAAACGTTCGAGTTTCACCTTACGACTCCAAAGATTCTCCTTCAGTCTGGTTCCTGACTGGGCTCCAAAGATCAAGCTACATCAATTCCACAAGAGAAGGGTACAGACCTCCCCTTATATAGGAGGTGCATCTGCTCCACAGCAATCCAGCTCAACTCTCAGTTTTATGTTTAAGAAATACCAGCAGTCCCATTGCTAAAGCACAGATGGGAAGCAGACCTAAGGAGAAAAAAGAAAAGGAACTGCACTGGGCTGGTTGTGGATTTATTCCTCTTAAAAAGCAAAACCTGCAAACTCCCTTGGCATATGGAGCCTGACACACGAGAAGGTAATGTGCTTGAGGTCTGCAGTAACTGTTAACTCCAAGTCCTGGAGCACACAGCTTCCTCCTTCCAGTCCATCTTAACCCCACCTCTGTTTCCCCTCACATGCTCAACTACCTCCTGCCAAGTCTATCACCATCACTTCTCCAGCCCAAACCAAACAGGCAGCAAATGGCAACCTCAGCTGGGGGCCTTTGGGTATAGGCAGGCACTGATAGAGTTGGACTATTTGCCATTTCATGTTATCCCATCACACTCCAATTCATATGATGAGAACCAAACTAACTACCTGTAAGACCCATCATCCCAAACCACACATGCCAGGCGAGCTCGGATGCAGCTGTGCCACACACCTGGGCAGGGCACGTGTCTCTCCAGTTACCCCAGTAAATCTGTTTGCTCACACTGTGACCTGGATGGAGAAGTGATCAATCCAGCCTTCACAACCCTTGTGGACATGTACTGAACCTACTCCAAGTGCTGGCCAGGACCCCACACTGCCCAGGGCATGCTGGCCACAAGGAAGATCTGCAGGGCCAACACGCTCCACTCCTGGGAATTTTACCTGGTCCTCCTGCAATCATTTATTTTGTGCAAAATTGAAACAGTGTGTGGTACTTGCATGTTGCATTCTTTACAAAAACCCTTTTCCCCCCACCCATTATTTAAAACATTTATATAAATTTTATTTAAACAGAAAGTTAGAAATCTTATTTACAATTTGTTTTTCTCCCAAAAGAGCATCTAAAATCAACGCCCAAACCCTCCAAGAGGATATAAATTTAACCTTGATTTTTTTTCTTTTTTTTTTTAAAAAAAAGGAAACTGCTAAGCTATCCCTCCCCAGTTCTACAAATAAATATGGCATTGAACAGAAGCCGATTTGGAAAGGGTCCTCTGTAGCTCAATCTGTAGATCCCAAGAATAAATTAGGGTTTCAGAATTTCCTGGTCTTCAAATTGATTTATTCCATTGCTTGAGGTATAGAATTTATCTTGGTTAGTCAGAATCCCCACGAAGCTCCATGCCTCATCAGCTGAAACTTGGATTCTTCTTAGGTATTCCTTTTGCTAGCCTGTTTGCTTCAGCTGCGCCGGCAGCTCTGTTTTGGTTACGGCCTCGGGCTGAAGGCTGTTCTACTGCATCCCATCCTCCTCTGTGCAGCCTCCTCCGACCATGAAACGGAACTCCTGGAGGTTCGACACTCCGTGGAAGTGCACGAAGGCACCAGCCACCACGAAGACGTGGAACAGCTGATGGGAGTGGAACTGTGAAGAGAAAACACGTGTGTTCAGGCGGCGCAGGCTGCGCTCTCGTGCCACCCTGCAGAGCCTCGGGGCAGCTGAGGCACACAGCAACCACAGCAGCACCTCCAACCACAAGCTACAGCCTTTTCCAAGCTGTGTATTGAAGTCCATCCCACTCCTATCACTAGCAAAAGAATCAAATTCTACACACACACATGTCCCCTTTGCCTTCAGAGCCATCTCAGCCAGCTGTCAGCCAACAGATCTGCTACAGAAGTGCTAGAACTCATCTTTGCCAAGGGACAAGGATCATTCCAGAGCCTGAGGCAAAAGGTTCAAGCAGGACATTTTTTAAATGGTTCCCTGCACAAGGCACACTGGTGGTTTATTGATAAAAAGGGCTCTCTCGTATAGATAACAGGTACAAACTCTGCTCTGGCCACAGGCCTAAGTTTTACCAAGTGATTTTTGAATGCTGTTATTTTAGTTCTCTACCACAGATTAAAACAGTGTTGTGTTAAAACCTAGAAACAGCCAGCTGCTCTGACTGAACACCCAGGATGCTACTGAATACAGCACAGCAGAACGAAAACCACGAGGCAGCTACATGACAAAGCTACATGACAAAGTTTGAGGGAAGCCATACCAAAATGGACATTGCTCTTGAACTATTTCTACAAAGGTGTACTTGTAGGCTTCATGGGAAGCTTGGGAAAGAGCTGGTGGGACACCAGTGTTTTTGGAGCCTAGCTCATTACAGTAACAACTAATTAAACTTTATGGCCATTTAAACAAACCTAGCAAACTGCTGCCACTCAAACAACCCAGGCCTCATTCTCACCTCTAGTCTTCTTTAGGGGCCTTAAACTATCCCAACCTCCCCCTCATCTCTACCCCTGCTCCACCCAATTTCTTTCTTTCTATCTTCCCCATGTATTTCCCCTCCACAGCCTTCATTATTCATTCCCTCATACCAAGTGTCCCCCACCCCACTTTCCCATCTTCTGGGCCAGAGATCCCCCCAAAGTTTATCATCTCTATCCAGCATTTTCACTGGCTGCACAAGATGAGGAGCCAGATATGGTGAAGATCCCAGAGAACACACTGAACATCAGAGAAACAACCAGGCACTATTCTGCACAGCAGCAAAATAAAGACGTGTTTGTAGAGGCCTCAACACACACGCATAAAAAGGTTTGCTGTGCTGCTTGCCACCTGTTAAAGCTATCCAGTACATGTGCTGGGGTGAAATTGCACACCAGCAGTTACCTCAGCCCAGCCAGGTTGTGACAACTCAGGGAGAGAGGCACCGGGTAAGCCAGGCTCAGAGCCCACACCTGTTTGGCCCCTGAGGACCTATTGCTTCTAGTGCAGCAGTTGGAATAAGAAGACATTGACACAACATCTTTCAGCCTCAAGGGGAACATGTTGGTCTCCTCATCCAGTCATTGTGTAGACTCACCCAGATGTCACACTTGCCAGGGAAGAATCTCTCCGGGATGCGGGCAGCATATAGTGCAGCACCAGTGATGTACAGGCATGCCATGAGTGCCAGCCAGCCTATCTGCCCCATTGTGGCTGCCTTCAGGAGCCCCTCAGAGATGACAAAGTGCAGAGTGGGAATTATCCCACTAAGACCCAGACCTAGAAATACTCCTGGGAGGCAAAGAAAATGTGGGAAAGTCAGGTTTGAACACAGAGGCGATAAACGGAGACAATGAAAACACAAAAGCAAATGAAAGGTGACAACTCTTGAAGCTAGAGGTCCCCAGAAGAGATTTACTGGAGAGGAAGTTAAAGAATGCACAGATTTCCTTCATATACCACAAGCTACTCAGCTCTGTGTTCTAGCAGATAGCTGAAATATTTCATTTTCACCAGATATTAGGAAAAGGTTTTTCCCTGTGAGGGTGGTGAGACCCTGTCCCAGGGTGCCCAGGGAGGCTGTGGCTGTCCCAACCCTGGCAGTGTTCACAGCCAGGTTGGATGAGCCTTGAGCAACCTGCTCTGCTGGGAGGTGTCCCTGCCCAGGGCAGGGGTTGGGGCTGGATTATCTCTAAGGTCCATTCCAACTCCTAAAATTCTGTGATTCTATGATTTACTGATGGCTCCTGCCAGCCCCAGTGTACATGAGGCCACTTACAGCTCTCGGCCTGCAGAGGGAACTGAGACCACACGGACTGGGTCTCACTTCACCACACTCCTCAGGAGCAAGAGGAGGAGAGACAACAAAGAGATTGTTTATCATACACTGCACAAGTAGTTCGAGGAAACAGAAAAGCAGTGTCTGTGCTCATCTGAGCAGCCATGTACAAGAACATGCTTTATTCGTTTAGATTTTAGCAGCAAGTATAGGAAACTTGTTTGAAAAGTGGGTGTGGGGGGAACAATCATGTCCCATACAGAGACTCTAAGTTTGGGAAGCTGAACTCTCTGAAGGTAGACCAATAACTTGTCCAGGAAATCTAGACTTACTGTAGACAGCATGTGCAGGTTAAGAAACAAGAAATATTACTATTCAACCCAGCTGCATGCACATTCCATAGCTGCCCCTAAAGCTTTCTCTTTCTTCCTACCTTGAAATGTGAAACCAAATCTGGTTTTGTTCTTTTGATGACGTGAAGAGAAATATAGTCTTTGTCTTATCTATATGTTTATCTAGACAAATCATTCAGATTAATTCAATCATTGAATAATTTGCTAGTGTCTGAGCCTAGGATTACAAAACCAAGATCAGCAATAATAGTACACATACACACACCAAGCAGTCAGTCCTTTTTTGAGAGAGCAAAGTTGCTAGATATGGCTAGAAATACTTTGCACTACCTTCCCTACTGCATGTGTTGATGTCCATCTCAGGAATGCACTTCAGGACTTGCACCAGCCCTTGGCTGTGCATCCAACTGGCTACAATAAATGCTGAAAGAAAACCCATCGAGCTCCCAGTCCAAGAATATTATCTCTCTATAAAATTAAGCTCTCTGAAGTCTTCCCAAGATGGTTTTTCCAAGTGGCAGGTACAAAGGAGGAAAGGCAGTCAAGAAGCAAAACAGTTAATTTCAAGTCTTACCTGCCCTTACCCCCCGGTACTGAGGGGTGGCAAACCTGTCCCATTGTGAGACAATTATGGCTGCGATGCCCAGGACACAAATCACAATCAAGTAGATGAAGCAAGGCTGAGGGTTGCAATAGAAAGAGTAGTACAGCCATGGTACAAAGCTGCCCATTATGAGAAGTGCAATGCCAGAATAATCCAGCCTGGAAGGAAACAAGAATCAGTGTGAAGTCCTCACACCCACAAACTCTTCTTTAGTAGACCAACTATCTACTTATCACTGCAAAATGAAATTACTCTACTGCAACTAACCTCCTCATGGCAACTCTTCCACTAATGCCCTGCTAGAGTAACAGACTACCCTGACACATGGCTAATAAGGCCATTTTTGGATAACCTTTAGACCAAAGCTTTTTGAGCCAAACTCAAATTTGAGTTTCAGGTGAGGAAAATAGCAGCACAAGAGCCTTGTAAACACAGGGCACACTATGTTGAGAGAGCACAGCCACTGCAAACACTAGTCAGGCATCAGCTTAAGTGAGCACAGCAGAGTAACGTGGCAATTTTTCAACCATGCTGGTTTTCTGTGCACCAGTGTAGAATCAGAAATCCACAGCCCTGACAAAATGCTCCTACAAAAGTTCATGGAGGTAATTTTTCAGTCAGGGAATTCAATAGCTGGTTTACTTTAAAGGTGGTCTTACAGATTATAGAATCCTAGGTTGAGTAACCTTAGGAAACATGAGATGTTCAGCAGCCAGCCAAAAAAAAAAGTGCAGCGAAACCAAAAGACCAAGACATCTTGAAACACATTATGGAACTGTCTCACATGAGTTTAAGATTCAAAGTTAGTCAGAATAGTTGAAATGACAAGAAGTGGTAGTTCCATTAAAAATTCAAAGCCCTGCAACTAAGCTCAAGGTATATTACTTACAGCAGCAAGAAGCAGCAGGCTGCAAGCACATGCCTGCCAAACAGCAGAAAATGATGGACTTTTAAGACTAAAATGACAGCACAAAAACTCATGCTGAAACAAACTGTAATTAGATGAAGCTGCATTAAATCTCTGCTCAACTCTGTTCCAAAGTACATGCAGTCATGAAATGAACAACTCCCACACTAGGGCTCCAGGCACAAATCCCAGCCCTGTTTTCCCACCTGTTTCCTATTTGGCCTGTCCTGTTCTCTAGGCACTTACTTGGAGAAGAGCCGGGAAACACCTTCTGAGTGGCAATAAACTGTGTGGAAGAGCCATGAGAAGGAGAGGCAGAGTATGGCTCCCAAGAAGAACAATCCAACGACCACTTTCTCCTGCACAGGTGCTACGAAGGACATGTTTGGCCGGAACATGTAGAAGGTTCCCAGACAAAGGAAGAACACACATCCTGAAAAAGAGTAAGGCAGAAAGGTGTCAAGTTCAGGCATACTGAAGGCTCTTCTGTCTGAAAACACAACTTTAATATACAGGACTACTAAACACAGGAGTTGCCTGACAACCAGCAGCACACAAACAGAATAGGGTACTGCCCCACTTCAGTGATGCATTCCAACCACAGCTCTGTCTCAGCCTGATACAATACAGACTTGCATGGACTCTGTGTTTTCACTTGTTTTGTAAGATGCCTGACAACCAGTTGGACATTCTGTAAATGAAACATCTGTTGAAAATGTAGAAAGAGAAGGGCATAGTTCAAAGAAACCATTTCCCTTCAAGGCAAGTTGAAACCACTCATACAACCTGCAACTTAAATGTGTCCCTGTAGCAAGAAATGTAATCTCAATTAAACCTACACACTTACGGAAAAAAATTACCTACCAGTAATTTATTAACTGTTAGGAAATTTTTAATGCATTTGTTTGCATTGTATGTCATAATTAAGGAAGCCCAACCCAACTCTGGTTGGGATAAAATTAGGAGAGGAATAATTCAACAGGTTACTAGTGGAATGACAGTGCTGACCATCCCAAACCCCTTTCCATTTCGCTCTCAAAGAAAGAGCAAGGAAACCAATTAACCTCAGATGATAGCAAGCTGAAAATACCTAGAAGATGTGTCCAGATGTTACCAGTCTCTGTATGTATTCTGAAGATGCTCTTGAAACAAGCCCGGAAGGAAGGCATGGGTGGTCTGTGGCCATGCAACAGGTAGTCATTGTCCTTTAGCCAGTCAGGCAGAACATCGTGGGGAATGACTCTCCATCGGCCCTCCCATACCTAGAAGTTAAAGCATTTTAGTTAAATGCAGGGAATTGAGTTCCATCAATGTATGGCTAAAGTCACAAAACCTGTGTTAGTAGAAGTGTTGGAGTACAGTGAATGGAAAGGAGTTGGTGGGACATCTCTGGGGAAAAGGCTCTGCACTTGAAATATAACACATTAGTCATTGCTCCCTATTCAAAACTCTGTCATTATGAACTTGAACCACACCACCAGAGAAAGAAATACTTCAGCATTTCATTGAACAGGAAGGCTATTGGGCTTTTCTACTGCTAATGAAGGGAAAGCATTTAATTCATTTCCACGTGCTGTTATTTTACAGATCACCTTTTCCATTTAACTGAAGAAGCCTACACCTAGTTCTCTCTCCAAAAAATAAGCCTGTTCCTCCACCACAAGCCAGCCTATGTATCTGCTGGCATGTGGGGCAGTCTAGCAAAAGCAGCAGGGCCAGAATGAGTGAAGGGGCAATCACCCAGCAACAAGTGTCCAACCACTTATTCACGTTAGGGGAAAACGTGCTCCCACGCTCACAAAAGAAATGGTGACAGATGAGTCAAGGCAACAGATTTGTGACTCCCAGTTCCTTCACATTTCTTCTGTAAAGAGAGAATGTGCACACAGCTATCCTTGCAGCTGGTTCCATGTGAAACCAAGTGTGCACAGATGTTCCCAGCACTGCTTCGGTAACATAAGACACGCAGTCCCAGTTTGGCGTCGGAAGCAGCACTGCCAAGCAGAAAGGTGTCAGGGAACTGCTCTATGTACCGGGGTTGTTTCTGCAGTGTTCCTTGGATTTGCTGGCTGGCTAGTATTACAGGAGCAGGGCTGAAGGTTCCTGAAACACTAAGTTTAAAAAGCTACATTCTTATTTCAGTTTCAACAACAAGAGCTCAGAGTTTTTAAACCAATCCTCCACACTCATGCATGAAGCAAAACAAAGCCATTCAGAATAACCAACCCAGATAAAGACCAGGTTCTTAAATACATTGAACAAGAAAAACTGGTTTACTTCATGAACTAAGGATTTGAATTGAGGTAGAAACAGAAGGAGGCAATTCATTTTACACAATAGACTCTACAGAACATTTTAAAAGAGGGGAAAAGTGTATAGTAAAAAAAAAAACCCAACACCACAAAAACAACAAAACAACCCACACACAAAAGACCACCAAGTAACTAAGGTCCCTCTGTAAAAAGCATCAAAAATAGTTCATAAAACTAGCAGGAACCAGTGTATAAAGGGGCAGCACTCCTGTCAGCAAGAAAGGAGAGCCAGAGACTCATACACCCCCATGGCTCTAAAAAGTAGCAAAAATGAGCCAAAGACAACAATTAAAAAATCTACCATGGATTTACTCAGATAGCTTTAATACAGCATTGTTTGCCAGCTGGGGCCAAAGCTTATTCTACAATGGATGCACATGGTGCTGGAAAAGCAAAATATTTGCCAGTCTGGAGAAACCTGGACAAAATGACCTTGTAGATGAAAGTGCCTGGAACCAGAAGGCTTTTCTTCTTTGCACTCACAGGTGTTTCTCAAGAGACACACCTGAGTTATGATCAGCTTTAGACTCTCACTGTAATCCCTATTGCTCCATGCTTTACAATTTAATCATATATGACAGACTGAGATCCTGAGAAACTGTAGTATGGCTAGTCAGAACACAGGATGTCCATTCAGGGGTGGTGTGTACCTCTTCTCCCTCACATTAGTAGCACAGTTGCTGCAAACACAGTCTGTTTCCCACTGGAGCTTCCTAAAAAAGGACACTACTTCAGCAGTTTCCACACGCCCTTACCTTACACACGAACTCTTCCATTCTCTCCATAGCATGGTGGGCTTGCAGAAGAGGTGACATACCCATAAACCCTTCATCTTCTTGAAGTGACTCAACATTGTGTTTATAATCCTCAGAACACTGTGGGGAAAGAAAGCAGAGAAGACACTTTGTAGAAAGATGAACAGAGAAAGGTGACATTCTTTTCCATACAAAACTATGATTTGAGGTCTGGGCAAATAAAGAAGCCTTTCCTTGTATGGCACTGAGGAAGGAATTCAGTAGAACAAGCAAAAAAATTATTACACTCTTAGATATCTGAGAAGGACTCAGATGTCTAATCCATTTTGCATATGTTTTCAGGAGGTTTGGAAGCAAGCAGTGCTCCTCTGAGTTATGCTTCATTAGAGCCCAGATACGGCGTCTGGGGCTCACAGCCTTCCCACCTTGGGGAAGGATTTCATGTTTCCATGTCACTATGCCAGTGTTAATGCCTCTATAACACATCTGGCATTTGAGGGTAATGAAAGGTATGTCAAGGAGAGGAAACCTTGTTATAAATGTTTCGCCTCAATTTTCAGTCCAAATCTGAATATCTGTTTTGTTTAACTGACACTTCTGTTCAGCTCATCATCCAGTAATGGACATTTACTCGTTTGTTTGACTTTCAAGGTATTTCAGAAACTAGTACAAACCTTTTGCCAATTAGACAAAGACAAGTTACCAAAAAAAAAAAAAAAAAAGCAGTAACAGACATCAGAGTTTTAAGCAGAACTCAAATAAACAACCACATCCCTAAGGTGCAGCAAGAGAATTATGAAAAGAAAAGCTAAAACAACCTGCTGAGCTAGGACATTAAGCTGGTACACGTTGCTAATAACTTTACAGGAATAAGGTTTGGCAGTTTTCTACCCTATGGTGACTTACCACATCATCTAGCTTCCCATTTAGGAAGAAAGCAGGGGAGCCACAGAGGTTCTACCTTCCCGTTTGCTTACTATAATGCTGACAGTCCATCAGAGGCTCCATTCAACACTTCAGCTTTCCAGGTAAAAGCCTGAGAAAGCTAGCAAAGAGCCAACGAGCCTTTTGTGCCCTTCAGACTTGATGCCATGCACCACAGGACCAAGCCAAAAAGGCTCCACAATCTGTGTAGAGACTGCCCTTCTCCGTATTTCCCACAACTCTTTTTCTCCCTCCTAGTCCCGTCTCAAGGTTAACAACAAATCACGATTGCGTATTAACGACGCCATCCAGAGCGACCGGGAATGTAACCTCACATACTTTATCTAGGAATTCCTATCACTACTGTTGAGGTTAATGCCCTGAACTCTGAGTCAGAGATCAGATCCGGCTCTGCATTTGTGCTGCATTACAGCTCTCTCCTTAGCACAAAGCCTTATTAACTATTTCTGTCAACGAGTTAACTGAGTAAGCTGCTTAAAATTGGCATCTTTTAATAAATAAAAGGAGACTTCTTCCAGCCTGCAGTGAGCTATCTACAGTCTTCAATATTCTAGGGCTTTTTTGAGATGATAGAAATGACATGCTAATATCTGCTTTTGTACCACTGAAGCTTCATCCCTCACTGAGGTGCCTCCACTACACAGTTCTTGACCTAATTTTGCTTATCCAGAATGTAGTCTCTGATGCGTAATACAGAGTATACATTCTTTGCATTTTGCATATGACCTCACATTGGACCACACTAGGAAAACTCAATTGACTAAACAAATCTTTATAGACAATCCATGTCCATTGTACTGTCTACTCACCTTCATTTATCATTCCAGTGAACACCCTCTCTGAGCAATATTTCATATTTTATAGCAACGATTGATGTGAATATTGATCAGCTCTAGCCAGTCCTGACAGCAGTGTAAGACAGCATTAAATACACTCACTCTGCTGAGAGTATCCCATTAGATCTATTGAAAAAACCATCAGGTAACACCAAGGTGCAAATAGGTTTAATAACTTTCCAAAATAGGCACAATTCCTGCTAGGCATAGGACTAAAAACCAAATTTGGCTTCATTGTGACTCAACAACATTCACCGACATCCCTTCCCACTCTATCAATTTTACTTTTTTTT
>NW_008652917.1:0-46914 GCF_000695815.1 Acanthisitta chloris
ATGTATATACATACATATACATAATACACATATACAATATGTGTATGTATATGCATACATATGTGTGTATATATTTATATATATATGCACATGTAAAATTATGCCACCTGAATATCTAGAGTGAAATATGATGCAGGTGCTTTACCTGTTTGCATATGCTGGTTTTAGTTACTGTTCAAGTACATTTTAGAATACTTGGTTACAGGATAGTCAGTGGTTTTTTAATTAACAGAAGTAGAAACATGGGAGTAACATGAGAGAGGTGTATTGGTAAAGTGATTCTTCCTCCCAGTCACAAACAAACAATTCTGGTGGTAAACTAAAAAGAAAGGAAAATGGCAAGGATTCACAAGAAGAAGAAAAAGAACATTGCTCAAAGAATCATAGAATATCTGGAGTGGGAAGGGACCCACAAGAATCAGTGAAGTCCAACTCCTGGCCCTGCACAGGACAGCCCCAAGAATCACACCATGACAGCTGCAGAACTCACAGGCTCCCGAGGCTTTCTTACCCTTGTTCTACAACCTTAATAAAGCTTTTGAGAGTCCTAAATGGTTTTACCTGGTACTTAGCTCAGTAATGGCTAATAACTCAGACCAGATGGTCAAAAGTTTTCATTACTATACAAAATAATTCTGAAAAAAATCCTAGTGCCTTTGAAACAGATTTCAAAATGAAGGCACATATGGGCATCCTTTACACGAAGATTCACAAGAAACCTCAGCAAACAACACATAGTGGGCAAGAACAAGTATTGACCCATCTTCATTCTTGTTATCCAGTGCTGGATTCACCATCAAACAATATAATCGGTTTTCTACATGTTATCAGAGGCAATACTGTTGGATGTCAGGGAAAATCTAAAACCATTCAAATCTCTCCCAACTGTCTAATCAGAGTGGAAAATTTCATCCTCGAGGTGACAAGCATCAGTTAAACTGGATGTGGTTTTGGCTGCAGGGTATCAGTGACTCTTTCATAAGCAGGATGCAAACCAATGCCTTTCATCACTGCTGTGCTGCAGTTTCACCCCTCGTCCCTATCTCTTTTGCTGGTTCTATGGTCACATGCAGTTACGTTCAGTTATGAAAAATTCTTTTGAAATACCATGCCACTGAGGAAAATAGCAGTTTTAGGTTTGGACATTCCCTATTTTATTGTGGAGACAGGCAGTCACTGTCGCACCAGTCCTGCTGTGTCTAGCTCGGAGCTATTAACAGTAAGCAGCTGTGGATAATTCAGCACTGAAGGACTGTGCACTCACTTACTTGGCCACTGAATACTTACTATCAGATTTCTCCTCCCTGAAATCAGCTCCAGTGAAACCGAAAGATGAGATCAGGGAAAGATAGCAAGGAGAAGCTATGGCATTGGCAGTTCTTCCCATATTTCAGGCCTGCTCTGGAAATGGATCAAGACACCTCCTTTTTTCAGGGATGCTTCCACTGTACTTTAGCCTGGAACACTGAGACAAGAGGCATGTAGCATGTCACAGTCTGTTTTGAAGCTACCAACAGTATTTAACTGTAGTTTCCATCTGTAATATTAAAAGTAATGTAAGGTCTTCAATTTCAGAAACATGGAAACATCATTAAAGACTTAAGTGCATTATTGGTCTGAAAAGAAATTTTATAAAAATGAGATATCAGGATTGCTAAACTGCTGTAAGTCATTTTATTAAATGTTTTTAATTAAACTGCACTATAAAATCTGAGAATCACACTGGTTTGTTCTCTGTCTTGGTCAGTAATCATGACCTTGTAGGTTAAATCACCTTTCCTAACAGTCAGTTTACCCTGAAGTGATGCCTGTGCAATGCTGCTGAAAACTAAGGTGATTTCTTACATTCAGACCTAATTTGGAGTTAGTACTGGTGAAGTAAATAGGAGAATTTGTCTAAATCTATATGTTTATTCATCTCTATTAAAAGACAACAGATCCCCTGACTCTAAAATCTTTTATGGTCTTACTAGAATTTTTTCTATTCATTCTGAAACTAAGAAAACACATAGCTATCCATCAGCTTGGGAGAGTATTGGATCCAGAAGCAATAGAGGCTCTGTAGAAGGCTGAATCAAATCTTTCAGAGACCAATTTTAAATTTTTACTATTTTTTAAATCATATGAGATTCAGCTGTTCCCCGAAGTTACTACTGCAGGTCTATAGAAGCCTCTCAAGGACAAACCATGCAGAGCTCATGTCTCTAGCTCATAACCCATCTCATTAAGACAATGTGTCATTCCAGGAAACCTAAATACTAACCTGACCACAAGGTCATTTCCAGGATGTCCTTAAAACATGGCCCTGGCACAAGCTGCCAGGAAGAATCAGAACACCACCACGATGTGTTTGAGCTAAGGACATTTATTTCTCATGATGGTGGGATGGCTATAGTACAGCTAACACTGGTTGTGTTCACAAATCACTGTGACAAGAGAAATAGAAAAGACTATTTCTTCACAAGGAATAGTCTGCAAAACTCCAAGGATTCTACATTTTAAAAGGATTTTCTTTTGTGGAAACTGCTTTTCTCCTTTTAATTTCATTTGTATGTCCTGCAGACAAAGCACCAGATTTGCTTTTGCACAACATCAGAAGGGTCCTAAAAGCTATTTACATAAAAAGATAACTTTCTTTTCTTGTCTTGCTTATATATAATCACTAAAATCGTCTTCAGTGTTTTGTCTACAGTAGAGTTAATATCTATGGAAAAC
This sequence comes from Acanthisitta chloris, assembly GCF_000695815.1. Taxonomy (NCBI): domain Eukaryota; kingdom Metazoa; phylum Chordata; class Aves; order Passeriformes; family Acanthisittidae; genus Acanthisitta; species Acanthisitta chloris. The sequence goes on from NW_008652917.1 coordinate 2,716, forward strand.
AGTTTACAGCTTAAAGTGCTTTTCAAGAAAAATGGAAATTAATATTTACAAAGGTTCTATTTGTTTAACATGAAAGCAAAGACTTAGGTGAAAAAAAGGAGCAATGGCATTTGGAAGGGATTATGTTCTGAAGATTAAAAAATGCTACATGAAGAAAAAGAAAAGATTCTTTTTCTCAGGAATCAGAACACTACTGTGAGAAGAATTACATCAGTGTTGTGACTCAGCTAATTTCTAATATAAAAAGCTAACTCAATAGAAACTTAAATGAGGACAGAGCAGAAGAGAATACTGATGTTTTGATTAAACACTCAGCGCTGGTTTTTTTGCAAGATCAGTCACTAAGGTGACTCAGGTGGTGAGTCAGAACACTCAGAACCAAAATGGTGCCTGTCCAGTCAGGGAGGCCATTAGGGATTGCTGAGCACACAGATAATGCCAGTAATTGTCTGTTTGCCCTTCTGCCAAGTACTGACCTCCCAGTCCACCATGATGGTAAAGGCTGTGCTACCTCTCAGGCTGCTTTCAGCATACACACAGAGGTCCTGACACCTCGTGCTCATTAAAGTTTCCAAAATGTGTTTAGATGACAAGGAGTTTAAATCCAATTCCAGTTCATGAACTTATATTCTGTTTGTCTGAATTCACCTGCAAATTCATTTACATCAATTATATACTCTATTCCCTGCTGTGAGCTGGGATTCTTTGTTGGTTGCTGGTAGCTTCACCCTAGAAATGACTGCATTTTGCTGCATCCTGCAGAAGACAGAAGGAGTAGGAGTGTTCACTCCTTCCCTGCCCCAACCCTTTTAAACACCACTGGCCTCTGGTAAGTCCACAATGACAGACCCTTTTGTCTCCATGGTCTCTAACTCCCCCAAATAGAGCACAGAACCACAGAAGGCATTCATTGGAGATTGCTGGTAGAATTTACTGGCATATTTGCAAAGCAAGAAAAAAATCTATTTAGGGATGAAAAATGATATGCAAATGAAAGAGTATTTAATGCTATTATTTGCTTAGGAGAGACTCTGGGTCTTGTGAAGAGCCAAGGTCCTGATTTCTTGTTAAGTTGGTCCCTATTAGCTGAAACCACTTTCTTTCCCTGAAACTCAGCAAAACAGAAATTCTTATAAAATACTCCCTGGTCCACATGTGGTAATTTCTACATAAGTCATGCGACAAAAGCAAACGTACTTTAGAAAAGTGGCTTTCTAAAGTCTAAAAGACTTTCTGGCTAGTTAAAGCTTCTGGATATTTCAATATCTGCAAATTGTGAGGCTCTTCTGCTTACTCTCACTGGCTGTTGCTATTTTGGTTTTCTAATGAAATCAACATTCTGGCAACTTGATCTGGAACATTTACAGGAGACAGATACAGTGTTCTGAGAAAACTGCTGTGATGTTTCGGTTGGGAAATTTCAATTATCTTTTTAATTAATTTAGTACTGTCTAAGATGCATGAGAGTGGAAGACTGCACTACCTGTTCTTAACAAAAAAAAAACACCAAGACTTGATTATCCTGCTGTAATTGCCACATAATGAACTGTAACATAAAAATGAAGATGAGAACTCATTATAATCTGATGAATAATGTATCATATATAAAGCACTGTGAATAAACATGAAGCCATCAGTCTGAGAAAGGACAGCAGAAAGTGACACAATCCTTTCGGTGTTTGCTTGCTGAACATATGGAATTTTTCAAACATAGAGATATTTCACTTTTGCATTCAGAAGCATCTGAAGTAGCTTCACATTCACTGGCTTTCATTTTACATTTCCTGCTAGTGTATAAAATTTGTGATGTGTTAGTAGAGTCTTGCTATAGAACAGGACTCAAACTCATTAAAAAAAGAGTAACTGTTTGAGTAAAAGTATCAGTCTTGATTACAAAAGTATTTCTCAAAATACTGGGTCTGTGCTGTTTGGATACCTTTAGTGCACACCAGCTGATGCCTTCCCCATAACCAACAAAAATAAACATCAGAATTAAATCAAAGAAAATGTTATCATGTTATCATGTTATTTATATAGCATGGAAGCAACAAAGGGATAGTCGATACAGCTGGCATGAAAATAAAGGGCAGGAGCAAAATCCTACATCACCTTGGTGTCACAGCACACGCACTAGATTTGCACTGTGGAGCCACATAAAACTCTTGTTCAGCATTTGCTGACATTGGCAGTGGTCTGGAAAACAGGCAGATCCATGTCAACACCAGCTGAACGGTAGATTATCACCAAAAGCAGAATCCTGTACCAAAGACAGAAAGAGCTGAGAAGACTGGAAACTGGTTCCTGGCAGGAAGATGTAGCACAAGAGGCAAGGCTGTAGGATCAGCAGGGGTTAAACATCAAGGTGGTTTTGGAGGGCTGATTTTTCTAAGAGAATCGGCTCCACTTGGAAAGGAATTAGTTATCAAAGCAGAGAGTTGGAATTCTTGTTCCTGTAGCCAGGAATGGAGATAGCTGGATTGATTTTTAATCTATTGCAGTTATTTGGTTGGGGGGTACGATTTCATGCAGGGAGGTCCTTGTTCTATCACCTCTGTTTCTCTGGTAAAGCCTAACCAGAACCATCCAGAGGCAGAGTGAGCAATGCTGTTTGCCTTTTGCGGACAGAACTTGGTGCCAAAACAACTGTTTATGCCCTGTCCTTTCTCTGAGTACTGTAGTTTGAACCACCAACATCAGACCCACTGAGGCAGACACTGAACAAAATACTTCACTACAGTTGTAAAGTGAGTGTCAGAAACTGTTTTACACATCTTACAGCTTATTTTGTAACACTGAGGAGAGAGGGAAGAACAGGATACTACAGGAGGACTCAAACTGTCGAAGTACAGGCAGAGATTTTCAGAAGTTCAATCAGATTTCTTAAGGTAGCGTTGATCTTCCCCGTTTTACGGGCCCAGACCAGAAAACGAGAATTTGCCAGTGTGAAAACAGAACACAAACTTCCCAAGACCCATACTGTATTGTAACTCAATTGTTCCTCTGCTTCTCCTGTTCTTGTTTTCACTATGGAAAAATTCATTCTTATAAGCCTTCCAAGTGACAAACAATACCTGCTTTAAACTGCCATGCAAAAACAGTAGATTTTTATGCTGGACTGCAGCCATATGTGTAATCAGTCACTGAGCAACAAGTCAAGGGGAGTTAATCACTTTTACACTTGCTAACAGGAAACAAAATTGAAAAGGTGAAATTTGATGCAGGTGAGTATTCATCAGACTAATATTAAACCTTCAAGACCTTTTCAATCTGCAGCTCCACATTAAACCATCATTTCAAAGCTTACTATTTGGGCCTAATTCATATCTCAGCTATGATTAAAATATATTTTCTAACTGAATATGATATGCTTACTCTTGATTCATGTTACTGTAGTACATTGTATGAGAGTTTAGCATGGTGTATTTTTTCAGCCCAGTAAGTTGAGTGAAATGTTGGCACTGGGTTCTTTCAGTAGGGAGAGATCATAAAATCTGACTAAGATGAAGAGATAGATAAAAGGTGTTGTGTTATTTAACCACCACCACCACCACCTTTAAACTGACAACTCAAAGAGCAGGATGAAGCATTATGGCAGGGATGAGGAAAACAAAATACTTGCTTCCTTTACTTATATGCATCTTCCATTCAAGACTCAAAAGCTTTGGCACAGAAGATCAATTTTGATTCCCTGAGGCTCTATTAAGAAGAATGTGATGCAACCTTTCCCTGCCAAAACCAGAAAGAAAATACCACATGAATAGTTTTCTTTTTACTTTAGAATCTTTTATCAGAACTTTTCCAACTATTGAAGCCAAAAATGCTGTCATCCCATCTCATGGGAATCGAAATGAAAAGGAAATAGACACCTAGGAGTCTCCCCAAGTCCCAGAAGAAAATTAGTGCTTGCTTGCTAAAACACAGTGATACGTACAAACAGCAGTGGAATGACACCTGGAAGTATGAATTCTAGCCCAAACCTTTACTTCTAGATTAACAGGAAGCAGGTAGTTATTCCAGTGTCACAAATATTTTTCCATGTTCACAAACCTTGCAGTGAATGTGTTTTACTTTTTCCTCACAACAAAATCTTGTAGCTATTTTGTGTATTGATTCTTGGACACAATGTGAAATCCTTGTCTTTTCATATGTCTTCCTGGCCCCTTTTCCAAGGCTCCCTGGGTGCTTTCAGACCACCTGTACTTCCAAATTGCCTGGCCCACAGAAAGGAAACTCCTGTTGTAGTGTGCAGCTGGGTCATGGTGGGGCCATGTATGCACACCTGGAACCTCAAAATCCTTCTCAAAAGACTATTGTCCATGAAGTCCAGGAAGAACAATAACTCTACTTCTCTTCAGCCAGTAGTTCAGGAAAGTATTTCCTGATTATCTGGGACGGGCTGTGGTAGGAACAGGTAGGACAAACACCAAAGAACATCAGAGTTCTCTTCTGCAGCTTCTGCACTCCTTGAGTTATCCATTCATTGCTGCCCATTGCATTCCTGGTGACAGGTCCTTGGCTACAGAAGGCCTGTGGTATGTTGCCACCTAGGCACAAGCTCCCAGAGCTGATCATTAATCTACCTCCTGACATGGTGATTTATAGTTACATTCTCTGCACGAATTTCTACTTGCTGTGTTGCAATTCAGTAATTCTCAAGGATATCAACTTTGCTTCTGTGTTTTGGAGGAAAGTGGCTTCTTTTGCCTGTATTTTTTCCCTCACAATAGATCCAAACCCCCTAATGGTCAAGCCAGTACAAACATCCAGGGTGACTCCTAGTGACCTAAGTGCTGAGAAATATGTTCCTGTACATTTCTCTGCTTCTGGAACTACACTTCACTTGCCAGTCTTGAAGTTGGTGAAAAAAAGAAAGCAGGACTAGTTCTACAATTCCAACCCATCACACAGCCTCATAAATCCACATTAAAATTGGATGCCCTTACCTTTACTGGTGAGGAACTGCTCATACCTCCTATGAGTGTAAGCAGAGCTTTCCTGTCTGGCCTCATAAGTAGGTAATTATTGACTATGACCTGTACTTAAAATGTATTTTCTCCACTAAGAACTTGGTATTACTGTTTTTCAGTACCTTTGACATTCCATGTCTGTACTTTCAGCCAGCAAACCCTCTTTAGCTGGCAGTGCACTGCAAAGTTCCTCATGCAATCAAAACATCTGGATTCTATTAATTTGTCTTGTATGACAAGAGAAATTTGATGGGAAAAATGAAGATCAGACAGCTTTAATGAATGTTAGCTGCAGCATTTGAACCTTCCATTAATGTATTTAATTCACTTCATCATTTTATACCTTTTTGAAAATTAAATCTTTTCCATGTGTATTCCTGGTCCTTGTATATAAAGTCAGGAGAGCAAAACTTCAGGGTAGCAATTAAGCAGAAATGTATTTTTCTACTTCCTTAAGGTTTGGGGAAAATGATGTTTAGCTTTGCCTTCAAAATTTGCTTTTACTTTCTGTAACTCCTGAGTTGCACTACGATGAAACAAGGAATGTTATTACACAATGATCTGGGACAGTAACACATGCTAAGGTGCCTGACATTGCTCAGCTTGCAGAAGCCACTTTAAAAAAAAAATCTCATTTGAAGAGATCTGTTAGAAGAGGTCATTATCTCTTCGTTTGGAAGAGACTGTATGTCATGTTTACTTAAGTGGCATGGCTGTGATTTTATCTTTTGTTGCATTAAAATAGCTATATATTTACAAGTGGGTTTTATTTCCATGTAACTAACAAAAAAAACCCCAAACAAACAAATAAGCTCCAACAATTTTGACCCTTTTTTTCCCCCCTACTGATTCTCCCGTTTTGCTAAAATCACATCCTACAGTAAACTGGATAGTTTATTAAATTGTTTACAGATGATACTGTTAGATCCTAATAGAAAGCTGTTAAAATACATATTTTTAGGGAACTTGCTTAGGTTGATTTTAATATGGAAAAAATCAGATAGGAAAAGAAAATGAAATGCATAAAAGGGAGGAAGTCAGACCATCTGGGTATTTACAGTAGTAAAATGCTGCCCATAAATTAGAGATCATGATATCCCCTTTCCCTCTGTCTCTTCCTCATTACTAAGGAATGGGTGGAAATGTTTGCATTTTTAAAGAATCCCCAGACCTTGGATACTGTTGTAGGAAACTGTAGGTGAAATGACAATTTTGCTTTTATTGCTGGATGAAAGATGAACATACATCTTATTTCTCACATTTGCAGAATGCCTTCTGAACTCAGCCACAGGAATGCTTGATTTAAGTTAGACTTTAGACAAATCCACTTGTAGTCAAACTGTTCAGTGTGATAAATCATTATTACCATAAAAAGGAAAATATATGGACAAGTAGCAGCAGATGAGGCAGAGAAAATGAAGAAGTAGTCATCAAGACCACACAGAGCTTTAAGAGAACTGAAGGCTGAAATAGCTGACTCTTACTGAGATGAGAGAGGGACAGGTTTTAACTAAAGTGTTGCAAGAGAGATTCAGAAAACAACAAGCCTGTCAGCCCCATATCTATAGAACAGAAAGAGGTGGGAACTATCATATGGAACAATGGACATCTGGATAAATATGACCTTTCTGGGAAGAGTTAAAAAGGTTTTCATAAGAAGAAGTCCTGCCTCACAAACATAAGGCAGTTCTTTGAGGGGATCAAAAAACACGTGGATAAGGGTGATCTGATTGATCTTGGATTTACAAAAGGCTTTCAACAAATTCCTTCACCAGAGGCTTTTAAGAAAACTAAGCAGCCATACCATAACATGGCTTAGGAGTATAAGGTGATACATACTGGGGGAAAAAAGATGAATTCACATATAAAACTATGTGCTTTGAACTGACTAGCATCAGACAAGATTTTAAAAGGGAATTCCACAAACACATTAACTCTGCAATGTCTGAAAAAGCAAATTAGGTGTTAGCAATGTTCAGGTTAGCAACTAAATAGATGATATTATCATGCTAATATATAAATCCCAACTTTGTCTGCAGACTGTGTTGCATTCCAGGCCCCCATCTCAAAAAGGACAGCAAACTATGGGGGCTGTAGAGAAAGGAAATGAGGATAGTGAAAGGTATGAGATAGCTTCTGCACAAAGAAGCACTAATTATTCTATTCTCTGTTTGAGAAAAGATGACTGAGATAGATGTGTAAGAGGTCTATAAAATAAGTGCCTGGAAATTGTGCCTGGGGATTGCTTGGTCACAGTTTCCTCTGATCCAATAAGCTGGGCACATCAAATGAATCTGTAGGATCCAGAATTGAAGAAGGAAAGGCAATTCCTTATGCAGCTAGGGATGACCTCCTATGCTAAGCTATAGATGCTAAAAGTTTTGTGGGCTCAAGAGGCAACAACATGCAAAAGTTCATGGAAGAGAAATTTCTGTTACAAGTACAGAGCAACTGCATCCAGCTGAGGGAGGTTTTTGAGTGGAGGCCACATGAGGAAAGCAGTGCACATTTTTATATTCTTATTCTTCTTCCAAGAAACCATTTTCCACCCACTATCAAAGACAACATTTCAGCTTGGGCCTCCCTTTGGCCCAAGTATGGCTCTCCTTAATTTATCACAGCTCATCAAGGGTAGTGTGCTAGTTTTTTTGACTGGCAATACTTGAAAGCAGATGAGCAGGTGGAGGTTTGACCTGGAAATCTTTTACTACAGATCTCATCATAGAAGATCAGATTCAAGCCGAAGATTTCCCTGTCTCTGGGCATAGACAGATGTTGGGTGAGCTCTAGCATTTGGCATTTGCCAGATTCCTAGAGTTATTTTTTGTGACATAAAATTTTTATCAGTTGTTGCCTATAATTAGATCTTTAGGTTGTAGTGAAATGACTGAGATGGTGGTAGTGGTTAAGTGGCTGTGGGTGCCGTTAGCTTTACATTTTTCAGTGGATTTTGAAAATTATCTCAGAATTTATGCAATTTACTTAAGCTATAGAAAACACAGAGACCAAAGAGTCATAAACCCCCTGAATGACTCCACTTTTATCTTAATGTCCAGTTTCTGACCAGCATTTAGAAATCCCAAAGGATGCAGAGAATGTACAACAAGATTAAGCGTAGTATTACAAAGCAAAATATGCATAAGCATTTGAGAAATTCATACAAGGAAAATGGGAATAGTTAAGGCCTGTGGAGTATTCTTTGTTAGATTAAGACATAGGAAGCTTTGGGTCTCCCCATCATGGGAATAATTTAGTTACAGACTTCAATGCTTTTCTTACTGCAGAGCATGCAAGAAATTCTCTCTCAGAAGAAAAAAAAAGAGCAATCTGTTTGGAATTGTTGTTATAAAAGCCCCTCAACATAAAAGTTATTTTTCCTCCTTTTGTTCTCCTTGTCAGGACCACAATTCTTGCCAGTTCAAGTAAGAGTCCTGTATCATTTTAAATGTACCAGCTATGAATATCCCCAAAGCTTTGTCATTATACTGTGTTACTCTAAACAAACACTGAAGTGTTCAACTTTAAGGGTCAAAAAAACCCAAGCTCACAATGTTGTAGACAACTCTTAATTTGCTTTTAAGAGAAATTTCTCTGATGTTTTACACACTGATTTTAGCTAAGACCATTGGCATGATTTTGCTACATCTTTTGCTATGGCACAATCAAATTTAAAGTGTTTCTCTCTGCTCCTTTGCCTCAAGAATGTCAAATAGTTGGTGGGGGATTAACTTCAAGGAACACCAACTACTGATACTTCAGCAGCTGTACAGAAATATTTCATCTATGTCATATGACAAAATCAAACAGATTCTGATGTTCTGACTGATATTTTTTCAGCTGAGCAATGACTAATCAAGATTGTTCTGGTTTAATATTTTACACAGTTCTCTTGTATGGCCAAAGGAGATAGAAGCATCTTGTGTCTAGTACAAATTCCCATCAAATATATGACCATCCCAATACAGGGTTGATTCTCCTTAATTTGTTTTCTGCAGTAAGTATCTGAAGATGTTCAGAAACAGATCAGTTTTGATTATTCTTTTTTACCAAAATGAGAAGAGAGCCCAATACAAGCTCAAAACACCCTAACAGTAATTAAATATATAAATTTCATCATAAATTTGCAGGGTTGATAATTATGTGATTCATTTTCCTAAAACAAATGCTTCATTTTTGTATTTAATAGTGTGTCAAAGGGCATTTGTTGTAGCTATATACCTAGGAATGTTGTTGTCATAAAAGTGTCTATAAACATGTGCAACATGAGACAAAAGGGAAGGAATTTTGTCTAGAGGGAGATTCAAGGGAAAGACACCTGTCTGCTATAGCAACATGATAACATTGCACAAGATAATAAGAAGCAGTGAGCCACCTTGAACTGAGTTATTTCAGATATCTGCACTCAGAGGTTGTCTAGCAAAGTCCCTTGAAAGGCCATTCCCTTTTTGAGTGTGGCTCTGATAGTGCTTCCATTAAGTATTTAATTGTATGGCAACCTATGCTTGTTTTGCTTCTCCAGAGCTTTTAGCAACATGATAACATTGCACAAGATAATAAGAAGCAGTGAGCCACCTTGAACTGAGTTATTTCAGATATCTGCACTCAGAGGTTGTCTAGCAAAGTCCCTTGAAAGGCCATTCCCTTTTTGAGTGTGGCTCTGATAGTGCTTCCATTAAGTATTTAATTGTATGGCAACCTATGCTTGTTTTGCTTCTCCAGAGCTTTTGACTTGTAGTCAATAAAGCAAGCACTCTCCCTCCCATTACATCCGGATATTGAGAGGGTGACATTTGCCTCTGTTTGATCAGGGATCTTGTCTCCACCCAGTCTTTGTGTTACCTTAGTGTCTTCAGAGGCTCAAGCTCCTAAGAGCCTGTATCCTTTATCCAGCCATAGTATTTCAGTTTAACAGAAGATCCTGTCTCTACCTTGACATTTTGCCTTTGTCTTTAAAGAACATTGCTGCAGTGTAAGGAAACATCACTCCAGGGACACTTAATTGACAGAACCAGGTTAGGTTTGAGGTCTCAATGGTTACCAGCTACTTAAATGAAAAGTCATGTAATTTAAATGCTGAGTGTTTCCTGTTGCCCCAACATCTCTGAAGATGTTTTACCAACCAACTGAAAACACTTGGTATAGGCACCTCAGTGGAATTTTGTGGGAATCTGATGTCAGTCCCCAGCAAACTGGGTCTCAAAGCATGAGGTCTTTGTTTCAGAAACTGGTCTAAGTCATTGAAGATGTTTCTGCCCATCTGCTGAACACTGTCTCTTAGAAGCAGCTTGGTTCAAAATGCAGTGTGATTTAAGGTAGGCTACCTGACTTTGGGCTGAGGTGTGTAGGAGTGCTTATGCTGTCAGTTAACACTCAGCTGGAGGAATATTCATCCCTTGCTGAAGAATAGCCAATTCTTAAACCACTGCAACTAGACCTGGAGGAGCTCATCCGTTTACAGGCTGCGTGACTTCAAATCAGCAATGGGGAACTCTACCCAGGTCTTGTAAAGCAGCAGCAAATTAATTTCCTACTGAATGAATTTGGGGTTTTTTTCATGCTTATGGTAAGGTTCCCCTTTAATGACACAATGCAAATCATCCATTGATAGCATCTGTAGGGAGATCTGATACTGCATTCCACTAATCCTCTTCCCTTCTCTGTCAGGAAAGGCAACAGGCTGCGTAAAAACAGGCATTATCAGAGTCCAATAATAATTCAGGTCATTGCTAAATAGCAGTGCACATTAGGCTATACTGAGGTTAGAGAGCACTAGAATAGAAGCAATTTCATGACAGAGAAATCATATATAAAGTTTTTCTCTTTTTTTCATCCCTGCAGTGCTGCAGAAAGTGCAGGTAGCATAGAAATGAACATCATAAACCCAGTTCAGTCTAAGTGCATCAGCGATTCAAAGGATGTGCATGATGTTTCACTCAAGATTCTGCTTTTTTCTTTGTTTGGAATAAGAATGCAAGAAATGGGTAAATTAGAGTTTAAAACGTCTGGCACCATTTACTAAAGTAAACGTATGTCCTGAATTGTCACAGGGAAATGTACACTTCTTTTTGCTGTTGTTTTGATTTGGCTGTCATGAAAGTCATGTTTAAATCCAGCCCTCTCTGCCTCATGGCCGAGTCTCTTTGTGTGCATTTCCTCAGCGTTACTTACTTTACTTTGAAGGTGGGCTGAGCGTAGGAATCTGACGAAAGAGTGGGCTGTGCCCTCTGTCCGAGGCAGCTCTTACATTCTCCTCAATGACTACATTTGCTGGTGCAGTACACAGCAGCGGCAACAGTGTGGTGCTCTGGGTCTCCAGCTCTGCCTGGCAGACAAATCTCCAGCTCGCTGAACATCTGCAAGACAAATTTTTCATGTTCTTCTGTCTATGAATGCTGCCTAACTGCTCCAGGAAAATGGGCACAGGGGATTATCTCTGCATTGCTATGAGCGGAGGGGCACCTTGGGGCTTTAGATTGCAAGGTGGCAAGGAGCAAAAGCAGCCTTTGCAAATCGCCAAGGTAGGACCACAAGAGATGTTATTGGTGTGTTGTGAACACGAGTGATGAGAGCAGCTTGTTTAAATACATCCTGCTGCCAGGGAAGTGTTGGTGTGGATCTGACTGTGGTGCTTGCTTGAATTTGCTAACGTGCTTTGCAGAGGTTCTACAGGTGCTGATTATGTTGGTTGCAATGAAAAGGAATGATTGCTTTTTGGTAGCTTGCAGGTATTGCAAATGTTTTCTGAAATGTTCAGGGTTTAATTTGTGAGATGATGTATGATTTTCAGCTCCTGTTTGGTTCGCTGACTGGTTTTGAGTGCACTCAGCACATGGCAAAACTGAATCTCATATTAGGAAATGCTGTTTCAGCCATCTATTTATGATAGTTTTTCTACTCTAGTCATAGAATAAATACAGCTTTATCATGAGAAAATGTTCTTACTATTTTGGGAATCCTGGAAAGCATTACACTGAGTTATCTCTGGTTTTGGAAAGTTATCCAGTCTTAGAAGCAGCTTTAATAGGTGCCAAACATTCCCTCTTGTATTTCATGAGCAACGCTGAAAATTACTGGACACTTCATAAATTATCTGCATGTATAGAAGGAGAGCAAAACAGTCAGTAGAAATTCAGAATAGATAAAAAATAAGACTTGGTAACCCCGAGTAGCAAAAATAATAGTTCAAAAAGTAGTTTTGTTAAAAATCAGTGCTCAGTCCAGTGCAACAGCTTCTCTGCTGGTGCAACAATGCAGATTTGTCACGGTTATTAAGGCTTATGTAACTGTATGGAGCTGCATTCTGTTCTCCTAGACAAGAGGGACAAATTTTGTCCAGAGCTCTGAGGTCAGCAAAATACCTCTGGCTGAAATGGTACTGGGACTGACCATCATACAATGAGTTCTGCCTTGTTAAACCGAGGAAGGGAGATTAAAATGTATCTTATCGACTTTTGGTGTCTAGGTAATGCAATACATTGAGCGTTAAGTTTTCTGTACTTTGATATGGTATTTTAGATCAGTAGTTTAGTATTTAAGCTGTAACTTTCTTAAGCTGTTGATCTATATTAATTAGTTTGCTTTAATTTACTGGATCAGTTAGCTTTTTCACAAACAGCAGAAACAGTAACTCTACCTCTTTTTATAAAAGAAGGTCCTTTTAGTTCCTCTGTCAAGAAAAGTACATCTTTCACTATTATTTGCAATGATTTCCAGCCTCTAATATTAACCATATTCAGTATCAGAGCTATGATTTATTGAGGGTATACATAATTTTTCCCATTACTGTTTTTTTTGTTTGTTTTTCTACTTTGCAAAACTTGAACATGTTTAATATTTCTCCTACCGCTGGGCAACTGTTGCTCTGCAAGTAAAGCCGCTGATAAGAGATGGCAGTGGACTCCTGCCATCTAGTGAAAACTTGCAGCTAGAACTTAAAACATTGAAAGGAGCAGGAAAAGGCCCTGATTACATAAAGCCAAAAGTAAAAAGCACAAGAGTTTGAACACAAGATTAGGATTAAGCTTTAGTTTTTCTGATAAAAATGGGTTATATAATGGTTTTATTTCATATTCACATCCTAGGCTGTGGCACTCAAGTCTGAGTTTTGTTTTGCCATGAAAGTTTGGGACTTAAGAACTGGACACACAGTAACACTTGTGCCTTACTTCTAATGGGAAAATCCACAGGAAAATATAACCAAATTTAGAAAACTCATCATATGTATTTTTAGGAAAAAAAGCCAACAAAGAAGCACAGGTTTGTTTTCTTGCAAATGAACCCATCAAAAGGCCATGCAGTACAATCCTTCAGACACCCTTTGTAAGAACACATGTACATCAGCATCTATCAGTGTTATAAGCATAGTGGATTAGCTGCTTTGTGAGTTCTGGATCATTCATTTCTTCACGCTTAAGAGTTGGTAGGATCAGTGAGATTTGAAAATTGACACTAGTATCTGGCTGAAAACCTGAAACTTAGAGCTGACAGGCCACAGCTTGCTTTGGGTCTCGCTCCATGGGCAGGCTGTGCCCTCCCAGGGAGCCTGGGCTCTCCCAGAGGCACAGGGATGTGGGTCTCCAGGTCAGGCACCACTGACAGGTTGAGGCTTGGCAAGATGGGGGGTCTGCAGCTACACTCTGTGTGACCCTTTCTGGAGAGAGGCAATGTTTGCAGCTCTTATTCTCTTATCCCTGAAAACTGAATCTAACAACTCAGGAAAGAACTGCCCAACTTGTGTATAGTCATTTTCCTACCAGCTCCAAAACCCAAAGGTTGTGTTTCCTAAACACAATAAATTTGTATTTATTTATTTTGTAGTCCAAGGTTCAGCTTCTCCACTGGTGCATTCTAATGGAATCGGGGGGTCAGCGCCAGTTTACACCAACTGAGATTTGTCAGAAGTGGGTATTTCTGTGTTTGATGTCTCAGCTCGTGGGAGCTGGGCAGGCTGCAGAGGGGCTGCTCACCTGGTTGCTCATTCAACCAGCGCAAAGGGAAGCACACTCAGGCCCTGGTCACGAGTAGAGAAATGATTGTGATACTGGTCTGAATGGGAGAGGGATGCGAAACAGAGGGAAATGAAATGCCAAATTCACACTAATCTCCCCTTTGATAAAGGAAATGTGCTGATTTTAAACCTAATGGAGTAAGTCACTGCAGTTCACTGCCAGAATCAGCTTTTACCAGTTTGTTTTATGCCTTTTAAAATAGTTTTATTACATTTATAAAGAATATGTAAACCATCCCCCCCTTGCCTGTTGCCTAGCTCTGAAAGCATACATGCAAATAGCATTCCCATGAAAATTCATGAGAGTTTTGCTTGTAGTATAAAGTATAGTAGTCTATTACCATGGCAAGTGTGAACAGAGAGATAGAGACAAACCTTTCACCAAGAAGTATCTTGGTATTTTTTCTCACCAGCACACAAAGTAGAAAATTCTCATCAGCAAATATCTTTGCAACCATTAAATTACAACCAAGACATTTCAGTAACTTGTTCATGTGAGATTGCAACGAACGGATTTTTTTAAAGTACCAGCAAGTATCATTCTGCTTGGTGCATATATTTTGAAAACGTTTGACTCATTCTCTGTAGAGGCACACAAAGTGTTTAACACCTCTCCTCCCCTGAACCAGGGGCTGTACACCAAGTTGCTTTGTGATGTCCACTGATATAAATACTTCATAAACATTTATTTTCAGCTAAAAAGAACTGTGCATTCTATATACTGTCCCCTTATAGCATAAAGGCTTAAAAAGAGATGATTAAAAATGCTATGTCAAAAGACATACTGTGCTAAGAAGGGTACCTGATAAGTTAATATTGTTTAAAATACACATATCTAGAATCAGGAGCATAAAGCTAAGGCAAACAGTGGCTGTATGCAGCACATGTAGGTCAGTACTGCGCCGTAGGATAGCTTTCCTAAAGCAGGAGGTGGTTGGGAATTCTCTGTGTAACAGTGACCCTAGATGGATAAGAATTCAAGATCTATAACAGCAAAATAACACATGATGTCTTTTCAGTTTCCACTGTGAGATATATGAAAGAATGTGTTTTTATGAATATCATAGGGTTTTTTCCTTGAAAATTTCTTTGCAGTTTTTTGTTTAAAATATATAAAAACTGTATGTAAAAAAAGAAACTCCTGTGAAGTTTTCTACTAGTACTTAACAATACCAGCTGTGTTATATAAAATGAAGCTATATCCTTTGAGAAGCATCTCTTTCGCAACAGGTAATTTAACAGAGTTGTCCTGTAGGTGATGTAGATTTTAATTCAACCATGATGTGACTCCATTAAATTATCTGGTTGCAATAGAGGTACAGTATTCGCAGCATATTTGGTACTTATACCAAACAGCAATTTGATTAACTCATTGTATCTGTAAAAGTCTTGCAATTTAAGTTTGGAAACTTTACCAAATAGTTCTACGATTCAAGGGTGGTAAGTTGCATGACCTCTAAGCACTTCAAAGGAAATTCAGTCCCCTTTTTCTGATCATTATCGTAAAAGCAAAAACGAACAGAGGCTTACAAAGATGCTGCTGCTGCTGCTGCCCAAACAGTGGTTTTACCTTTGGCTCAGTAATGACATGTGACAACTGGCTGCCTGGTCATTTTAGACTTGTGCCCATGTCCATCAACATGCTCAGATTTCAATTCAAGTCTCAGTTTCATCATTTTAGATTCATTGGAACATGAAACTGAAAGTGAAACTCAAAGACTTGGGAACAACCTGAATCAACAGTGTCAAAAGTGATGTCTGAATACAATTACTTAATGCTGGCTGTAAACAGAGGTGGGCTCTGTTGTGGTAGTTTCACTTTTTAGCTGCATTTACCCAAAATACTTGACATGCAGAACAACCCCAAGAGGTTTTCATCAGGCTGACCTTTAGATTTAGTCTAGTAGAAAAAAAAAGGGGTGAGATATGTTAGCATGGTTATGCTTTGGATCCCAGGGTAAGGCAAAGCATGTCACTGGCACGTATATGAGAGGTATATTAGTGCACAGTTGGGGCATCCATAAGGTGCATCAAAGCTGGGTTTCAGGAAACCTTTCAAGTTCTTGTTGTTCTCCTGCATTGTCACCCCTGGCAAATGCTCACACTTTGGGGCAGATAAACCAGGTTAGTAAAAGTAGGACCCTCCTCCACACCACTGTGTTTGAAATGACAATGCCCAGTGTGGTGTGTGAAGGCTCAGCACAGAGCTAACATGACCCTGCTGCTATTGCCTTATTTGTATCCATTGACATTTCAAACAAGATCTGAATACAACTTTATGCAATAGCAGTCATCAGAGCAAGGCATGTTTAAAACATGCTTGTTGAACTTTGGCAGCAGAGGAGGGGAGTTTAGAGTCAACCTACACAATTTTAAACACAACTTGCCTTACTTGGCCTGTATTTAAAACTGTTTGTTTAAATTTGCTAGCTAATACATTTCCAAAGATAGTTTGTTTTTGCAGCCCAGACAGACTCTTATTCTCAAATTCACCCTTCAGCCCATCTGACACAGCCAGTATCTGCTGATAATCAGAAAAACCTCTAAGGCATATTTACATATTCTTTCACACAAGGAGTTATGTGGAAAATTATGGGTTTATCTGTATTTTCTGGAGAGGATTTTGACTCTGTTATCAGCCTTAAACCAATTTAATAACCAATATATTTTTGCACATGTTTAGATGACATAGTTTGGCTTCTATTTAAGTAAATTACCAAACTTCCATTGACAGACTGGGAAGAAGTTGGACTTTATGGAGGTTAGGGTAACTTATTGCCCAAAACAAAGGAACAAAACAAGGTTCCCAAATCTAACTGAAGCAGACCTCTGCTAAATAACTCTGTTCCTCAAAAGTCTGCCATTGCTAGTTAGAAAAATAATGAGGGGGGAAAAATTCATACACCTTTACCACCAAGGTTTACACATACTTCTAAAGGTACTCTGCGTGCCCTAGTTTCAAACTTTTGCATTCCAGCTATTGTGCCAGTGGAAATGTTTAGTACTCAAGTGCCATCCAGTTGTTTAAAAACTGCAGGCTGAACTAGCACATGATTGTATATGCTGTTCTGGACATACAGGAGTACATACTGAGCTGGTTTTGGCATAGTTTCCACAGTATTTAGGCAATACAGGCATGTTTTGGATACATGGTATTATTCATTTGTGCTTATTTCCAATAGATGCTTTTCCAACTCTCACGCTAGGCGAGTTTTCAATGGAATAGAATGAACACAATAATTCACACTGATTTAAACTAAACAAACTTTAAAAAACCAAACAGTGTATTCCTACTAAATTAGATTAGCTGCTTTGTATAGAGATTTGCATCATTTTTTAGTTTCTTTGCTGGAAACATTTAAAATACACTGGAAGACATTATTACATGTCATTGTTCTGTATTTTCTGCCATTGCATTCATATTGTGAATGTGAATGTAATAATAAGACTTTTGGCCGAGTTCACATAAAAATATCACAACAGGAAATGTTGTTTACAGAGTCCTTTAGGATTGTGTCAGATTGTTTGAGAGGACACAGCTAGCAATTTATGCATATCATGGAAGGACTGTCTTCCAAATACAGAACTTAGTGTTCCTCCTATTTACAGCAGTGCAGAAATTACTGTAAGAGAACATACTTCATAGGTTAAATGCTTAGCACTCTATAAAATAAGACTGATTTGCAGGGATAGCTTCAACTTTCAGAGGAATAATTCTGTGCATGGAATTAGCTATGGACAAAAATGATAACATTTAGATTGCAACCAGTACTCATGAGCACTGTTCATTGGCTGGAACAAAACTGGCAGTAAAAAACCCCCCTGGATATCAGCTTGAAGGTTTTAAATTTCAAACCTAATGTACACAAGTTACGCAGTGGATTTCTTTTTTTCCTTTTCCGTAATTTTTCCCATCTGTCCCATTTCATTAGAATCTGTAGTCCATAGTCAGTGTGAGCATTAGGATGAGATTAATGCACATTTAGACTTGAAACACTTCAGTGTGCACCAAAATTAAAGTGCTTTTTTTTGGTTACCTGCCAGTACAACCTGGTGTTGAGCATGAAAGCCAAAAATCCTCAGAACACCTCAGCACCTTGCTCTCAGTGGGGTGCTAGGAACAGTGAAGAAGTGGCTGCTTTACTTGTTGCTTATGTGGAAGGTAAATTAAAACAAAGCCTAAGCTCACCAGAGACAGCAGCCTTAGACTCCAAGCTCTCAATCATGTGCTGCAGTTCTGGGCACAGCACAAACTCTTCCTCTCTTGTTTAGCAGGGAAACACTGTCTGCAAGTCATCTTTCTACTGCCACAGAAATGTATTTTGAATCCTTTAAGCTTCCTTCTTTGTTTGACATCTCCTTCCTGTATCTGGGATGGGGCATTGAATGCTCGGGTAACCTTTTGCTTCAAAATCATTATGTCATCCTGGACTGCAGAGATGTAGAATCATTATTTTATAAACTTGCCTTTTGGTAAGTATATTTTAGAAATATGGTCCTATTTAGGGAGCTGGATGCTTTGGGTTTTGTAAAGATGTTTTATATTACAATTCATTAGCAGATGAACTGGTGATGGGTCAGAACCATGAAGAAAGTAGATAAGCTGTAGTGTTCTATACTGCTGGTTTCATTTGGTATGTTCCCTATAGCATAAACATGCCACATATGGCATAAACTGCTATATATTCAATTTCATTCAAGTTTCTAAAATAAAGATAATGCAAGACATCATATGTCCATTGTGGCACTTTACAGTAACAGAGAGAAAACCAAACAGAATGACAGAGGGACATAATAAGACCAAATCTGCCTTCCTAACACTCTGCCTAATACAAGGAGTATCAGGAACTGCTTGCTGAAGACAAAGGTGGCAAAGCTGAATCTTTGTTTTAAAAACCTGACAGTTGAAATTGCACTAAAGGAAGCCTTAACAAAGGAGTTACATTTTTTCCCATGAACGCATTGGGAGCTTTGCCATTGACTTCAAAGGGCAAAGGATTGGGCCTTAGTATGTATAATATAGTGCAGTTATTTAATTAGAAGCAGATACCATGAATAAAAATTCTCATTGGGAAGGGTGTAGCAGATTTTGTTAAGGATCTGCTTACTACAGATTTGTGTGTCTAGCAGAAGTCATTCCCTTCAAAGGAACAAAAAAACCCTTAGACTTTGGGGTATTCCAGTAACAGTTAAATAATGTAACTTTTTTCAAGGTATTTGGCAATGGTACATTTCATTTCCGAGCTGCCCTGGAAGTCTTTGTGAGGAAAAAGACACTTGAGTTGAACACATTTCAGTCTGCATATTTGTAAGAGAGAGAAATGATAGCTAGGAGTAAGTACTAGACTGATGTTACTAGAAACTAGAGGCTGTTTATTACAGGACTGATAAGGCATTGTTGTAAGCTAAGGAGAAAATTTAGACTTTGGACATATCTATCAGTTGCAAACGCTTACTGGTTGAAGGGACTGCTTGTTACTGCCCTCTTGCTTTCTTAACTCTGGAAACAGACAGCCTTGTGTGGGTTGAATGGTGTTTCCTAAACAAGTTAGATATCAGAGCTTTGCTAACTCACCTTGTTTTGCCTGAACAATCGGCCAATAGTCATATGAGCAGCTTATCTGTAAGATTTGAAGTGTAGAAACTTCCAGGTTAGGATAGGGATGAGGAAAGGGAGCCAGGCAGCTGTGGCTGACAACCTTTTCAGCAGGCACAGCTGTGGCTGGACAAGCCGGACAGTAACTCCTTGTGTTGGCACACCCATCTTCAACAGTTTAACTCACATCCCTTTGGAAAGGCTGTAAGGGTCCTGCCAAGACCATGCTTTTCTTCCAGAAGAAAAGCATCCAGATGGAGAATTGTGCAACAGAAATTGTAATGGTTGTCTGTACCTGTATAATGTCAGGGGTTTCCAAGATGTACTGCAGTCAAGGGGAATCATGTCATGAGTTATTACTTTGCTCAGCCACCATCACTGAAGAGATCATCTCTATTTATCTCTCTAAATCCTTCCTTGCCTTCTCTGCCAGGGACTCTTGCTCTGCTTTCTCTTATCATTCTCTCAGTAGTACTTTTACTTAAATCCACAAGTACAGCTACTTATTTAAGCATCACTTTCTGTGAACTCACTGAAAACTGTGGGCAAACAATGCCTCAGACTGAACCTTGTTACTTGGTGAAAATAATGCCCATCACTTCCAGGGGACTGAAAGAAATACAGGAAACTTTCTGCTTTGCATGGACTCTCTCATCACAGAAATCTCTGAACTACTAGAGCTTAACAGATGTGGCTGGAATAGAGCGATCAGCATTTTGTTCCACAAATTGCATTTCCCCATTTTGCAGAGCTCACTTCAAAGACCAGCTGCCATAAGCCACTGATTTAATTACAGAGGATGCATATGGAAATAATCTGAAAGGGATAAATAGCTTTACAGATTATCATATATTCATAACGATCTTGCAGCACACTGAAATTATACTAGCAGAATGGATAGCATAGGATTTGCTTGTAAAGTTCTTCAAATTAGGAAAGAACTATCATTAAGCATGGATGTTCTAAGCAAATTCTAACATGTGATAGTATTTAATGCCTAAGTTCCTTACAGAGGAGCAGCTGTTTGACATCCTTCCCTGAAAAGAGCCCAAAGTTTCAGAATTGTTGGCTTTAAAAAAAATAAAAGGAAATTAGAAGGGTTTCACCTAAACTCAGTGGAATAAGTATGTTATGCTGATCAGTATAAAATGAGCCATTCACAAACGTGGAGGGTTTTGTTACAAGAATACATAATAAGATTAAACCATTGGTTTTGAAACAAAATATTAGTATTGAAGTTGTTATCTCATTGTATCCATTCTGTCAGCCAGAGTTAGTCTTTCAATGTGTTGTGCATTTTTTAGGGGAAGGTACTAGTCATTTGGAAATCATAATGAGAACACTGCTTTCAAGTCCCCAGTCCCTTTGCTAAGTGGATTAATAGTGTGGCTTTATGTCCAGACTGAACAATTACCTTTTCAGAATACTGACATTATTGGTTATCACTAGATAGTGCTCTGATTCACAATCCCAAAAATCACAGGTAGGTGAATGTAAAGACAGTTACACCTTAGAGAGATGTTTTGGTTGCCAGCTTTAGTATTTTCCTATTGAAGCTCCTAAGTATTGTTCAGCCAGACCACGTAATTTCAAAGTGTAGAATTAATGCCTTCAGGAAAATATGTATATTAAACCAAGTCAAGAATCACAGAATATCAAATGAATGAAAATCATAATATCAAATTAGTAATTTCAAATATTCCTTCCACTTCTACTTAATATTCCCTACATACAAGTAGAATGTAAAACCTTAAGGAGGGCTCCATAAATTTGTACTAGGGTTTGATTTGTGCTTTCATATCACTATATTTAGGACACATTTTCTTCTTAAAAAAAAGCTACCTGCAAATGAATATTTCAGGAGGCTTTAAGAAAGAGGCACTCATAATACTTTAAAGAGAAAACAAGAGGACATTTCTGCACATATTTTATACTGTATTTTGAATGTTCAGTAATAATATTACACACAACTATTGAGCACATGTAGTGAAATAATAATTAAAGAAGTATAAAAACACATTATCTCAAACCTCAGCTTTTTCCAGCCCAATCTGACAATAGCCAGAGCAGAAAGAGCTAGGAGCCCTGGAGATGTAAGAACTCTCCCAGACCTTGTATCCAATTTAAAACAAAGTTTGGGTTATATTAAAATAGTTTTTAATAAATTCCTCATTATCCTGTTTTTCTTTTCTCTGCCCTCACTTCCAGTCATGACTTCAGTCTGTAACACTAGATCTAAACCCAGGTTATCTACTAATTTGATGAAGAATAGACTCCCATGAAGTACATCAAATCTAAGAACAGCTATGGTGCTGGAAATCTACCTGAGTTTTGCAGCTTATGCTAATTTTTACTCATATAATTTTAAATTAACAGATCAGTACAGGTGTGATCCAACTAAATTTTCCACGATTGAATCTCTATTTGAAAGACCCTAATTCAGCTCCTAAACATGCTACATTTTTAAGTAATTTTCCAGATCACCAGGATAATGTGACCAGAGCATTTCTGATTTCATGGCACAGTTTGTGACTACAAAAAGGATTTTGACTTTAAAACCTCCTGGCATTCTACAAAAGCAAAACTTCCCTCTCAGAGTTTCAGTTTTCTTCCTCTATATTTACAGGAACAGTGAGAAATAATCCAGTGAATCTAAATGTAGCGAGAGGACCATGAATGCCTCTTTTTCTACACTGGCAAGAACAGAACAAAGGGTTTGGTAATTAAGCCTGGGGAGGTGGTTTTGGTTGTGGCCTGTCACTTTTTTTAGTGTTACTCCAAGAACAAATGGAGCACTGAAATGCATGGCCTGAGAACAATGGTGCCCAGCCCCGTACCAGCCTTCTGGGTCACTCGCTTGTTGTTCAATTCCAGGCCTGATTTGCATAAGAGGCCTGGAAAAGTTGCAGAGACTGGGAATCAGCACAAATTGATATTGGGTGCTAATTGACTCAGGCAAAAACTAAAGATGCACTGGCCTGTTCAAATCAGGCTTGAATTCAGACCTCTGGCTTCCTGCATCATCCAGCACTGAAGAATTCACCCTTGGCATGGGTCATCAGCTGCTGGGTCCTGGGATAAAAATAGAGAGGCAGGAATGGGATCATATTTTAGCACAGTCAGCTGAAACTGAAAAGGGTGGGAAGAAACCCTTCCTCTTACGAAAAATGCTTTCTTTCAAGGTGTTCTAGGCAACAGCATGCAAACCAAGCTCACCTAAAATGAGAGCCAAAGCCTCTCCTGAAAACCTTTTACTGCTCTAGACCCAAACATTAAAGGCTGGAAAATATTCATTGCTCCATGTTTATGTGCAGGTGTGTTCCATCAAGAACAAGGAACACGATGTCAGAGACTGGATCAAACATGCTGGATGCAGACACAGTGACAGTCCTAGCTGTAGGAGTTACCCATTGCCTCAGCTCTATGCAGTGCCTCTCACTTGACTGTTAGCCATCTGTAAAGCTTCTTCCAATAGGTTTCCATTAGATCATTATGAGAAGAAATGATATGTTAGGCAGTCCACTCTGCTTTTATAGTTCAACCATAGGGATTCACATAATCTCATGTGATACCTCCATGTCACTTAAAGCAAAACTTACACATTGGCCCAAGTGAGTTTAGTTTCATTTAAAAGCTTTCTTGGACTTTTTTCGTGTTTCTTCAGTTTTACTTTTGCCAGATACTATCAGATCAGATGATATTTTCATGTGCTTGGGTTTCACTTTGGCCATTTCACTTGGCTCCCCCAGCCCTTGTGTACCTCTAGTTTCTCCATCATTTGAACACAATTAGTCACACCCTAAACCAGCATCTCAAATACAGATCATGACACAACTGCGCTTGGCTGGTTTTGACTAGTTTCTTCCATGCTAAAAGAAATCCAGTCCCCTCTGATACAGTGACATTCAAATGCTCTCGCTGTGTTTTCTCAATTAATTATTAGGTCTAAGTTAATAAGAAAAAGATAAGTTTCAGGCCAAAATAATAAAAAGGAAAGGAAACTGGACACTGATCCTGACACTGAATTTAATTTATGGAGGTGCTGACCTGTGACGTCTGTTTAAAGACTACGTAATCCTTAAATCGTGTGCTTCCCAGAGTAACTTGAGAAGATACCAGCACCTCATACAACAGGACCTTTCCCTCAAAATTACATTAGCAAGTGAGGTGTCAGAAAAGTTATAAGTCTTCTCAAGCAATCTGAATCAGATTATCTTCTTTTAGGTGCAAAAGAGCACTGTGCATTTTTACATTCCTACTCAGTCGCTTAAAATGTCACTCTTGATCTTTGGGCAATTTAAAAATTGCTTCTTACATCACCAGTATGCTGAAAACTGTGTCTGACTGTAAAGGTTGCTTAAAGAGACAGCTAAAAACAGTGAGTGCTATGAGATAAGGATCCACTCAATCCAATGTATATAGTAATGTGAATCATAGGGAAGGACTTTCTCAGAAAGCAAATACAAAATGATGGAACAGATTCACATCAATGTCTTTTCAGTTTCTAGCTGTGCCTTCACAACTTCCTCCTGGCCTCTACTCCCTTCATGTGGTGCTTGGCATTTGGAGTAGTGCCTCAGATCAGGGCTGACTTTGACATTAGCAGGGGCTTCCTGACATTCCTTTGAACAATTGTCCATGAATACCATGCTGTCATATTGCCAGATGTGCCTTCAGACTGTTTCTCCTTTCATGAATAAGCTCTGAAAGCGGCACAAACATATGAGAGGAGAAGACATTGATTTCCAGTTCCTCCTCTCCTTGTTTCTCAGGTTTTTAAGCTAGTATTTGACCTTTGTTGGGAGTTGAAACCATTTCCATAGACCTAAAGAGAAATGCTACATGAGGGATTTTGGGTTTACAGCTGCCAGTCTTCATTTCAGAAGCATTTACAAAAAGTGCTTCTTAACTTGGTACAAGATACAGTTGTTTGTTGCTTTCTTATGCAGTAAAGGCAGTGTTCAAAAAAAAATCAAGTTATGAAGGTCTGGCATAGTTTAGGATTTATACATAGTAAGGTTACTTGGAGGTTCCATAGGCAATAACAGTGCAGCCAAGTTAGATGCATCATTTAGTAGCTGAAAAATATGCAGTGTATTTTGTAGTCAAGTTGATGCAACAGTAGCCACACAAAATCAAATGGAATGATGTTGTCCTAAACTGATATAACCATGGCTGTCAAAAAACTTCCATGTTGGGGTGAAATCTGATGGCAAGCAGGTATTTTATAGCCACATGTTAATCTTCTTGAGCAGGATGAGTTATTAAATTAAATCCTTAAACAGAGTAGCTCTTTCATGTGCACTTATATTTTCCAGATGTTCCATACAGTCAAGATTATCTTGTTCATTTACATGTGCTTGTTTCTTTTCTTGTTATTTTTAGAAAATTCTTTAAAACTTACTATTACAACATCTGAGTAAGATTTGAAAATCTTTTTCATTTTAGTCTCATAGCATTTTCCAGTTATCTTTCTTAATACTTATTTCTATTATTTATAGTTTTAGAGTAGACCAGGATTAAAGTGAAACGAATTAAGCAAGCAGAATTTTGTCCTCGGTTTTGTCCTCACTCGGTGCCTTTAACATTTACATGGAAGTTTAGCAAAATGACAATGCACAGGAACTATGATGCCTTTAAAACACACAAAGTTTTTACATGTGCACTTCCAGTAGAAAAGTATCTATGGTACTGACACTTTCACACTTTTGCTCCTTGTCTTCAGGACATGGAGATGCACCCATACATCTTCTGTGTGCGACAGGCTCATTGGCAGACTGCAGGTGACTGATAGGGTGCATTTGTAAGCTATGCAGCACTTGAGGGCATTAGCAACAGTGATATTTGTCTGTCATATTTAGCAGTATGGTTGTATAAAAATTGTATCCATGCTAAAATGAAGAACTGCCCATTCGATGTAAATAATACTACTTCAAATGGAGATGTTGTTTTTCAAGGCCCTTTCTTTGTGGCAAAACCAGTGTTGCAGAAAGTTAACGCTGTGCGCTCAGGACGTGGCTGTGTCCCTCCCGAGTCAACCCCTCAATTGTCCTGGCAAGAAATGTGTACCTGAGGGTTCTGACCACCTGCAGCAATTTCACTTTTCAAAGAGATTTTAAACTAAATGACTTCTAGTGTCCCTGTGATCTGATGACATCAGTTACCCTGCATCCCTCTCCTCTCTGAAGGCTGTGTTAGGAAAATGCTACTTGAGCTCCCAGAAGGCTCCCAGAGTGGTGCTCTCCTACAGCATTGCTGCATTTCATGAATGTGTGGGCTGAAAACTCCATAAGCAACTGCATCCTTGACTTAGCCAACATGTCTTAAAGCTGGCACAGATTTTGGCCAAAGATCATTAAAGTATTCAGGATCTCTCTGGGATGAGAGATGCCACATTACATTTGTGTTAGTATGCTATAATAATACTTCAGAGGAGGATAATTAAATAAAATTATAGAAAATGTATGCCAAAGTCTGCTTGAAACAATACTCCAGCTTCTTATGTGAAGAACTGTTAAAAATGGCAGCATTAAAAAACCGACTGGCTCTCTCCCAAGCTACATGCCTCTTGGATTTCCTTAAAAATTCATCTTTACAGTTTCTGAATAATGCCACCATTGTAACTCAAGGACGCTCCCCTGCTGGGTTTGATTAATTTATTTTAACAACACAGAAAAGTCTGCTCTAGCTCCTCTGGTAAGATAAATCCCTGTTACAAAGGATTCTGTTGTCTCTACCTCTCTAACAAACCATAGTGTCAGGGGTTCAGAGCTAAACGGATGGCAGTACAACTTCAACAATACATCTCTGCTCTTGTGGCTGAATTTAATATCAGGGTTCTTTCCCCCTCCAACCTTTAACTACTTTATAACTGTATTCTTACTTCCTGTATAAGCACCACATCCAGTGAAATATTTTCATTTGTATGCAATTACACATTTTACACATTTAAAATACATACCTTGAAAAAAAATGCTACCTATGGTCAGGTAACTTTAAAAAACCCTGTAAAATAACCAGGGTTATCTGCCCAACTTTATTAAGTCTCATGACATACTCAATCTTCCTTACAGTACCAGCAGGTGAAATCTGGTCCTTACCTTTCCTTGAAACTAGAATACATTTCTGAATGTCCTGGATTGCAATGTTATCCCACCCACAAGAGTTAAAAACCATGAAATCCCAAGGATTTCATGTTTAAATCTTTTTTTACATGTGGTGCTGGAGAAATTGGTAGTTGCAGGGCTAATGGAATAAGCTTGGCAGGACCACAGTCTGTGATCAAAACACACAGTGAGGACACCTAAATACCTGTTCCAGTTTCTATGGGCAGAAATTGAGTGGAAGTACAACAAAGCTGCTATTAAAATAACAGTGATTTTTCAGAGGTTACAGATATTGTCACAGCAATGTATGATGTGTAGATGCTTTCCCAAATGCTAGGAACATGTGCATTCTCTAACATTCAGGCAGTATTATGAGTTTGGGAATTTGTGTTAGCTTACTTATACAATTACATACTCTAGAATTGTTTTCATTTCACATAAATATCAAATACTTCTTTGTTTAAACTCATTTATTTGAAAATATTAAATAAAATGAATTGAAACAATTTCCAAGCTGTTCCTTACAGATTTCTGGTAAACTAGCTGCTCGTTTGACATGTCACATGTGTAGTTTCAGCAGTGCCCCTATGTGTGAGTGTATATACAGATGCTTTAGGCTAACATTAAACAATGTTCTATAGCTATGGCTGGTTTTGTAATCCAAATAAAGTAGGTAGTGTTTTTATAACTATCAATTCTTGGGTTATGGAGAATGTCTTCAAATAGAAATGGAAAGAGGTTTATCTTTACAAACAGGTCTCATTCCCTTAAAAGGAAGTTGTTTCTTTTTTCTTCTGCTTCTTTGGAGAACTGGCTACAAACTGGGAATGGTTATTGTATGACTCATTTGGGAAGAATAGCTGCAGTGTAAAAAGTTCAGAAAGGATTTTAATAAAACCAAACCAAATTATCTTCTGGTTTGTGCACGATAAGGATAGTTTTAAAGAGAAAAACTATTAAATTTTTCAGAATGCTGTGAATCAACATAATACTGTAGTGTTTTGAAGGGAAGGGGGAAAAAGGTCAGGAAAGAATAAAACATTCTGCCTTAGTTTCAGGTCTATAGATAAGACAGAAATATCCTTTCATAAGTAAACTCTACATCTATTTTATTCTGGTCTGGCCTAGAAATGGGCTTCTGCACCCACCAGTGCAGATCACTGACTGCCAAAAACACACCTTGAACTTGGGAATGATCACTTACTGCACTATGCACAGATAATGGGACTTTTCTACTGCTACTTGGAAACTCCTCAAAACCCCAACCTTGTAAGTCAAACTGTTTGCAACAGTATAATTATTTCAATAAAACATGAATTCCATAAGCAGCTATGCTGTGGACACTAGAGACTGCAAATGGTACAAGGAAATGTGATTGTATTACTCCCTGCATGGCTTTCCCTGCAATGGCATAAAGAATACAAGAGTAAAGTTAGGACAGGAAAAGGCCCTTTCCATCTTAAACGTCTGTTATTGTTTATGATTTAGCATTTTAAACTTTGGGCATAAATAAAGACCTTCTAGGTTTTGCTTACTGTGACTGATCAGAAAACAGGAGGCAGTATTGGAGTAATGGTCAGGCACTGGAATATTGCCCAGGGAGGTGGTGGAGTCACCATCCCTGGAAGTGTTTAAGAGGCATCTGGATCTGGTGCTGGAGGATATGGTTTAGGGTTTAGGGGTTACAGCAGTGACAGGTTAATGGTTGGACTCCATGATCGCAGAGGTCTTCTCCAACCTCGATGATTCTGTGATTCTAATCATTGCATCCTTTCATTACAATCCTTGTCTAGTTTTTAGAGTTTTATAAATTAAATCATGTCTCCAACAGGCCACTTACAGTTCTGCTTCTCTGTGTGCTGCAGCACTCAAGTATCATGTCTTTAAGGGAGAGAAACTGGTGTTATGTCTCATAGAGCAAAGTTTGAATAGGGTTTGTGATTGTTCATATTCCAAATATCCAGTATGCTGACTGTTTAGCAAGTGTTCCATGCAAGGCACGGAAGAGTGCAAATTTTTTAAGTTCAGCATTAGTTGTTTGCATATTGCTACTCTAGCAAGAAAATTTTTAAAGATTTTTATTTCCTTTCTCCTTAGTGCACATATACTATAAAGGAATTTGCTGCTTTCATCCCTTGTAGTCAAGGCATACTCTGTGTTCCTTTAGATTTCAAATAACTATTACATGGGTTTTGGTGTGAAAGTACATGTCCAGTACTGGCCATTTATAAAAGTTTCCCAAAGTGCTAGTAGGATTTATGTTTTTAATTTCTCATGCTTCTAGCACTATCGAACTTTTCCCTGAGTGTTTCTCCTAGGATTGCTCAGGCTGAAGTTAACAGAAAGAGACCAAGTGGTTTCAATGGGAGTTTCACATTTGGAAAGCAGAAACAGGACTGTATTTTGGCAAGACTTGTCTATGTATCTGAATTCCCATTCCTAGGAAGTTTAGAGGAAAATGCTGAACTTCTTTAATTGCCACAAGGCTAACTGCATTTGAATCTTCTTCTGAATATATCCAGAATATCCTGTAGTCTTCAAAGCCAATTTTTGAAAGAAAAATACTTCAAAGCCCTCTCCACCCCACTTCTAACTCGCTCATGTTTGATCAGTTGAGAATGTCCTGGCCCAACAAGGTTCATGGATGTGTCAGAAGCACTCAGTTTTTTGCAAACCCAGGAATCTTGCATAACTTCAGATGACTCTATGCTTTACAGTACAGTCCAGGCTTTACAGTAGAGCTCAGG
This sequence comes from Acanthisitta chloris, assembly GCF_000695815.1. Lineage (NCBI taxonomy): Eukaryota > Metazoa > Chordata > Aves > Passeriformes > Acanthisittidae > Acanthisitta > Acanthisitta chloris. The sequence continues at coordinate 32,139 of NW_008652917.1, forward strand.
CATTACTGTAAAGGATATGCACTGATGATGCCTTATGAGGTACCTTTGACGATGAGAGACCTACAGTAGCAGCCATAATTTACCATGGCAGTACATTGTGGAGAGACAGAACTACAGAATTTGGATATTTTAATGAATTTTTAGAAGATAAATTTTAAAAACGTATGGGTGAAACTGCTGCTGTTACTACTGTCCCACAGTGCTGTTCAGTGTGGGGACCTACAAGGCTACTATCTGGGAGGGGAGAGCAATGTGTCCTGCTGCTGGCAAAGGGAGGTCAGCTGGGACAGGAGGCTCCTCCTTGCCAATAGGCTCAGTAGTATTCTGGCTGATAGCAAAGGGGGTACCATTGCAAAAGACTGCAAAAGAGTCTGTGCTTCTTTTAAAGGTCTATTCTGGACCTGGTTGCCTGGGAGCTGCAGGAGGGAGAAGGCTGGCAGCAAACAGGGAAATAATTCAGCTGAATTCAATTAGAGTCCATCAGTAGAACTAAGTGAACTATTAAAATAAACAGGCCCCTTCAATCAGAAATGGGTATGACCACAGAAATCAGAGCCCTCACAGACTTGCTTTACAGTATATTGAGCTATAAGTACTGTCTAACATGAGCTACTGCACTGCGCATTTGCAAACATGGTCAGGACATGACTATGTGTAGGGTTGCACACGTGGCAGTGACCCACCTTGGCCCCTCTGACATTGGTCATTTTTCAGGGTGCACAGCAGGCAGTGATGCAGCAAGGCACTACTTCCCTACAGAGGCCGAGGAGCTGTTGCCTTAGTTTGTGGATGAAAGGGAACCAGAAGTAACAGTATGAGAGAACAGGAATGTGGGCAAACCCTTCCCCCTTCTGCTGAGGACTCCTGGTGAACACCTGCAGAGAGGGCAACGGTTCCTCTAGAAGAATGACTCCAGATTCTTAAAATACCCTGATCAAACCAGTGGCCAGGATATAACCCTAATTGAGTAGAAATAACCCAGCAGTTTACTAATGCCTTCAGATATCATGGATCATTTTTCTTCTAAGTTGTAACTAATTGATTTACTGATAGAGATTTTCTTATTTAGAGGGAAGCATCCTGACCATTTCCTGGACTGTAGATTTAATTTGTTCAGCAGTGGTATAGGTATTCATCAGCAGGCAAATACCTCGTTTTAATTTATAACAGCCATTGCACTTCACACTAAAGCCAGAAATTTGGGAAGAAACTGGGTATAAGTGAGAAAGTAATGCTTGCAATTGAGACAAGTGGGTTCTCTGAACAATGTAGAAGTGTATTTTCCTACTGCTTAGACTTCTTTTATTTGACTTCTTTTGTAGATATGCCTGAGTGAAAAAATCACGGTGAAAAAGCTTATTGATTGGACATATACTGCAGTTAGGTCATGTTAGTTTGGTCATGTAGTCAGGAGATTAATACAATGTCCAATAGAGACAACAGAGATACTTATCTCTGATGAATTCAAAAGTACCTTGTTTTTTGAGTTTTTGAGTGGTATTCTGAAATTAGGAGTTCCTGCCTAAACCAAAACGATTAATGAAGACAAACCCAAGTTAATGGAAAGAAGTGAAGGAAACAAGTTCTCAAAAAGAGTTGTGCAGAAAGCAGCATACTTATGGTATCTGGAGAAAAAGACTCCAAAGAAAGTGTAGTGACAGCCTATAAAAATGTTAACTCAAACTGTTCTGGAATTTGCAGTTGAGCTCCCATTTCCTTCAAAGGTTCAGAATGACAGGTTTCTGCAAAGCAGGGTTCTCAAAGTTTGCAAAGGGCCAGTGGTTCAGTTTATATTTTTCCTACTGCAAAGAAAATGACTGACAGAGGTCAAACATACAATCTGAAAGTTGTCCTTTCCCCTAGTCCCTTTCCTGTTGCTGCCTCCTCTTAGTACTCAACTCTAAAGGTTTCTGAGTTCTCCTATGCATTATTTAGCAGCCTCAGCTCATAGCAACACAAAATTACACACAGCACCAGCAGAACTCCAACTTGGTGTATTTTGGAGACCCAATTTAAACCAATCATTATGGAAGAAAACCTAACAGATAATTCTGCTGGAGGAAAATCTCCATGCTCACAATATATGTGATCCTTTGCTTTTCTTTTTTTGCAATCATTAGCAGAAACCTAAAATGTTTGAAAAGTTTGTTTTTTTCTCCAATGAATACCTTTTTTGGTTATGGACCACTGGTGCTGACAAATATCTAACTCTTGCCAGGAGCTAAACTACTAAATGTCAATGTAGTCCATTTTTGACAGTACACATGCAGGATATGGTCACATCTGTAAAACACTACTTTTCAGCATGCTCCTTGGAATATCTAAAATTAAAACTGCAAGAGACAGCAGAGCCAGTTTCAAGCCTTGTTGTATAGCTGCAAGAACTACTTCTGAAAGAAAAATAGGCTGATGCACAGAACAAGGGTGACAAGAGGTACTATTAATCAAAGTGTATGACCAGTTGTGTACTGTCAAAGAGCTAAAGATGGAGTTCAAACCAAAGAGTCAGAAATATTATTCAAACTACCTATCTTGACCCATTTCCAACTTCTGCAGTATGGATGAGATGGTTGTAAAATTTTGCATTTATAGATTTTGAGGCATTTGGATGCCAGGACCAAATTCTTCGCTTGGGCCCAAGACTGTTCCAGCAAAATCATTTTAGAAACATGTTTAGATTTTATATTTGTGTGACCAGCAGGTCTGATTAATGGCAACAGAATCATGCTGAAAGGCTCCAGTGGAAGAGCTGGTTCCAGTGATTGCTGCAGCAGATAGAAAGAGCTGATGAGGGGCAGGGATGACTTACGAGTCCACACAGAACAGTCCCATTTAGCATTACAGGCCAGGGTCTAAACTTATGAGTCAGATACAGCTTTTTCTGAAAATATTTATGGCCTGGGTTTCCAACTACAGCTCTTTATCTGCAAACCTGCCTTTCATCATATCTGAGATGCTAAGCAGATCAGTTCTGAACACATTTTGCAGTCAGACCCTCATCTAATCTTCATCTTTCCCTTGCCCCTTCCCAGGCTCTAACACCCATAGTGTGCTGCTCTGATGTCTTGCTGCATAAAAACATGAGCATACAACTTCTGTCTGAATAATCCACTTCTAATTTATCTTTGACTAAAAATCTCTCTTCAAACATCATGCATTGCTTAGTCTAACCAACCTTCTAATCTGGGTGTTCCCCTACTTTGTTCTGCTCTCCCCTTGTCTATATGGTCCTTGTCCTCTGTCCTTCCACATGTATCAAGTATTTGTGGTGTTAGGGTCCTCTTTTTGGTCACTTCTATCATGGGAATCAGGTCCATTGTGCTTCCCCCTGATATTCCCTGATATTTCTCATTCCTTCATCTCTCAGGTGTTGAAGGAAAAGAATTGAACAGGCATGTTCAACTAGAAAAGGAAAGGTACCGGGTAATGGTACTGGGGAGCCATGTTACGCTATGAAGATGACAGTTCTGTCTGGGACTGTGAGGATTATCAGACAGGGAAGAACAGTAACTTAAATGTATTACCTGTTTCACTACAAATACTGTGCGCACAAGAAGATGTAAATGATAATGACAGTAGATTAAACTTGGTTCACAAGCCTTCAAACACACTCAGTATGACATTCTTTTTCATTTATGCAGCTGAGTAAGTTTACTTCAGCCAGCAGGTGGGGGGTCTAAGAAAACTATTTGGACTGTAGGGCAAGAACACATCTGTACAGCTGAGATAGCTTTGAAGATATGCCAAATTTGTTTGGGGATTTTTGTGGGGGGTTTGTCTTTTAATAAGCTTAAGGCTTTTCTAGGAGAATCCTAATATCACTTCTACCCTTCACACCAAAAATAAACCCCAAATGAAATCAGCATCAGGGACAGCCATGGAAGCATCTTTATGGCCCAATAGATAAAGTGTCATGGAACAGAGGAGCATACATATGAAAAAATTGAATAGAACTGGTCTACATGTTACACATTCAGACCACTGGCCAAACACATCTTTGAAAGTGTTGATATGAAATACAGAAGTTGCCAATTCCCCAAAATCACCTATAGATGTTGCAAATAGCAATATCCAGTTACAGTATGCTTCATATTTAACTAGGCTTGGCAGGCAGAAGGAAAACCAAAAATACATTCATACTCTGGCAATCTACAGCATGTTGGATTTTAGAGCATTAACCAGTGTAACCATCTTGTCCTATTTAGGAAATTCTTTGGTCCATATTTCTTTGTTTAGGTTCAATAATTTAACTCCATGCTGATCCAAAATGACAGTAAGCTTCATTCACAGTGCAGTGCAGTCACTAATGCTACTTCACTGCTCGTCCATGAGGAGGAATGAAAGGGTTCTGTTAGACTCTGAAAGAAAACGGTGTATTGGCAGCACCTTTCATACAGAATTTGCTAGTATTACTGATTTAGTACATTTGTACACAAAATAGTAAGGTATATAAAATTCAAGACAGTGTATCAAATTCTCATACAACATAAATGTTCTAGGCAAGCAGCTCAGAAGGGCTGGATGGTGTTCAGTGTTCTGGGGGGGAATAATTACAGTTCCTCCTGCGCAGCTAACTTTGGAAAGACAGAGACTCCAGGTGTGCTCTGCAGTGTTTTATGGCTTGTGTCAAGAACATTATGCTACTCAGTATAAGTCAGGCCCACCCTATCCCATTCCTCCTGTCCCCACAGAGTCATCCAGCCAGGCTCTTCCACAAGCAACTGCACACAGCAGAGCTTCATGGCAGCATTACACAGAGGGGTGTCATATGTCACTGCAGTCTTATCTTTTAGTCTTTTTTTCTTGGATGAGTTTATTTTTTCAATCCTAACACAAATTCGATACAGTTTTTGGCCAAAAAACAAGGCTAGTTCTGTGCCAGAACAGCCCAGGATAAATGTGTCAGAACCTATTTTCATCTGCTTACTTAAGTCTTCCAGAACAACATTTAAGCCTTTCTCCCCATCCAGAACTATGCCTACCTTGAATGGTTTGTTTATTTGTACTGGGGATAGCTAGGCAACAAGTGGACAACAATTACCCATGACCTGCTAAAACTCCATTGTATTCAACTGTACATGTCCAGCTTTTTTTAATGTCAAGAGATGAAATCAAATGCAAAATCTAGATGAAAACCATGAATTTGGGGATTTCTAATGTTTCCTTCATCTCTTTTTTCTCCCCCCAAATTAATACCACTACTGCCCAGCATCACTGACAGAAACAACTGTAGCTTTAACTTCTGATCCAAACGCTGCAGACCCTTGGCACACTGAACTCTCATCTGCTTCTTTTACCATCAACTGAAGATGCTGTTTTGATTAATCTTATCTCCTCCCCATTAGAGTGCATTGAGAGCAATGCACCATGACCTCTCAGACACCTAAAATGAGCCCTTGCCAGAGAAAACCAGAGCCCCACAGTATGAAGTCGTTCATGCTGTGCAGTTCTCCAGGGTAAGGTTGGTACATTTGCTCTTGTATCACAGTCTGGAACTGGGAGTACTGGGGAGCACCATGGAGGGACACAGGAGCTGCTTGGACATGTTCAATCAGGTGGGATCAGATTTATTAGCCCAAGCTCAGTGCTGTTGCTGCAGTCAGCAGAGACAAGGAGGATTCTGCAGCCAGCTGTGGGAACAGAGTGAAGTGGATATAATAGAGAACAAATTTGGCCAATTTTTTCAAGTATGGCTTGGCCTCAGAACTGTTGGGAATCATTACTGTATAATATATTAGATGTGCTTGAACAAGTTAAGTTTCTTGTTTTCTTGGACAATGAAACAATCTTCCTTCTTTTATGTACTATAAATTACTGTAAAACACAAATTGAGATATCCTGCTGATATGTGGGTTTTCTTTCTGGTTTTGTTTGGTTTGGTTGTTATGCCTGGTTTCTAACAAAGCATAACTTTCAGTCCACATTCATGTCAGCAATGGCCTTATTTGAAACAGCAGTTCTTCTCAAGGTGCCTCGCAGGGTGATGACCCTTAATTCCAGACATCCCAGCTTTGATTAAAGCCACATGAAACAAGTTCATCTTTGTAACCCTGCACTAGTGCATTGCCTGCTTTCCTCAAACACACAAAACCCTGTACTAAACTGTGTTAACTCATCTTTATGCTGGTCACATTTTCTTGAACTTTGTCACTCTCTCACAGTTCAAGCTCCAAACCTGGTACAGAATTGTGAAGTACACTATCAGTTAGATCAAAACCAAGATCCAGAATGAAGTATGGAGAGCTAGATTTATTCTGTTAAGAAAGAGAGTTTTTGTGAGACATTTGTTCTGTCTATATATTCTATCTGTATATTTTAAAGTAAAACAGAAAAATCCTAGAATTTATAAATAAAGTGAAAAACTCAGTGTTTCAGGAGTCATGAATGTTCACTTTGCTCTTTCTTGGGTTGCCTCATACATGAGACCATCATACAAAGGAGACTTCATGGAGCCTGTGTAAAGCTTTGCCTGACTAGTAACTTGTGAGTTAGGCAAGAAGGAACCTTTCAGTGTTGTCTCTGTAAAAGTGGACACCTCTCCCTGTGCTCTCCCACAACATCAAAAATATGCTGTCAGCAAGGGCAGTTATTACAGTTACAAGCATTCCTCTTGAATAAGGAGCAGAGTCATTTTCATATTAAATCCAAGAACAAAATAACATCTTTTCCTGCAAGACAAGATCTCCTGCTTTCTCCTTCTACAGAAGTAAACTGCCTTTTATCTTCCCTACGGTTATGAGGAGATGAAATCATATACTTCAAGTCAGTGGCTATTCCTGTCCCTCCCAAAAGTGGCTGGCTAGAAGGGAGAGGAGGAGAAAAAGGAGCAGAGAATGCAAGAGCAAAACCACAGAGCTCTTCAGGGAATTGAAAATGAGAAAAAAGAAAAAGAGAAGGCAATACACAACTACCCCCACTCATAACTGCACAATAATTAAAGAGGAACTGTGAAGATCTGCTTTGGTTTTATTACTCATTTTAAGACAAGATCAACAAATATGATACAGGGCTTTTCAACACAAGACTAACTATGGCCCCAGTCACATCATCACAGTGATACTGTGAAGGATCACTACCTTCACTACTGCTGGGTCCCTCTTGTTTATAGAGGTCAGAAGAAACCTTGTTGGTTTGGCCCCTGCCTTGCTCTCTCAGGTTTTCACACATAGGTTATTAAAAGTTGGTGAGCTCTTCAATGATCGCAGTTTTGCAATTCGCATTTAATTACTCACCCCCTTTTCCTTCCTTCTAAAGCAGCTGCTCTGATCATAAATGCCTTGTATCAATTCAAGGTTCTGAAATCCCACTAGAGATGACTCAATCCAATGGGACACTCGTGGGAATTGATGGATAATGATAGCTTTACTTTTCATATCCACATTAACCTCTTTTTATCTATCTTTCCTCGCCCTGGGAAAAAAAACGGCCTACCTAGCACTTAACTTTTTAACAGATAAAGAAATCAAGCATTTCTAAAGTCTGAAGTGTCAGCAGGTCCCCAACTCACTGTTCAGTACTTTCAAGAGGAATCCAGAGTGAGCATAAAAGATAGGAAATAGTGTGCAAGTGATCCTTAGGTATTATCCTATGATAATACCTAATCTATTATAGCTGTTGTTTCTATTTTCTAATTAGCAAACTAATGCTGAATTCTGTTTTTTGGGGAGCACCACATTCTGTTATCTGCTTGTCTGGCTTTCACAGTGTATCCATTGGTGATTACTTGCAATAAGAAGCCATTTCTAAGCCAGTGAAGATTAATTACAGCGCACAGTATAATCTTGTCTCTGAATATATTAAGCACAGCCACAGAAATTATCTTAAGCACCTGCTCACAAAATTTGTCAGACGTGGAGGGATTTTCTTTAAAGATGAAAATGCAGGCAGAAGATTCAATTGATAAAACACCAACCAAACCAGAGATTTTCTCCTCTTCATAGGCATGTGGAAGTTTTCTCAAGGTTGTGCAGTGCTAATTATTCCCAAGGCTAAAAGCAAATTCCTCATACAATAAATCCTAAGCATAATGCAGCCACTACAGTTGCAATACTGTGTATAAAATCAGTTGATCCTCTAATAGTTCAAATTCTAGCTGCAAAAATACTGCTGTTCATTGAATTATGAGACAGAAACCCATTATGAACCCTGGACAGCAGTTCAGTCTTACTAATTTTCCATCAGAGCTTGTAATCTTGCCTAAACATTAAATTCCAGATTAAAAAAAAATTTTAAAAGCACTTTAAAAACAGAAAAGTCATTCAATACTGTTTTTTTAAATTGTGGTTTCACTTTCTGTAGGAAGCAAATGTTCCTGTGGGGATCACCTGAAGGAATGCCAAATATCCACATTAGACTTAAGTACTGCATTTCATATAGTGCAAACCTTTTCACAAATAAGCAACCAAGGAGAATCTTAGCTCAGTGTCAAATAAGCCTGAAATTGCTTTGTTGTTTCTTCAGTTTTCATGTGGAACCAAGTGAAACGGAGCAATTTTAACTGAGTTTTGCACGGAGAATTGTTTCAGTTCATTCTAATTCAATTTCCAAGCATATAAGCTGTTTATGTGGACATATCCACAGAAGGCAAAATTGAAGTTTTCACAGCCATGCCTGTGACTTTGAAATGTGAAGTTAAAAAACCCACATACTTAAGAGTTCATAGTTAAATGAAGGACAAGTATCATCTCCACCTACCTCTAAACATCTGTAAAAGATAAAGCTACTAGTATTAATTTATCCCAATATTTGATTTCTTAAACATTACTGTCAGTCATGCTCATTGAACAAGCATCTCTGCACAAGCTATACCACAACAACTGTACAACATACAGAGCACAGTACATGTGCATGAGCTCTGGAGATATAAGTACTCAGTCAACAAAACACAGAGTGTTATGCTGTGCATATGTCATGAGAGGCCAGTTTTCTCAAAAGATGTTGGAAGTTTCAGGACTGAATCTATAACTCATAAATATGGATTCCAATCTACTTTCTCAGCCAGAAGTAGCATATGACATGCACTAACAATAGTCATAACCAGCAGAGTGCTCAAGCACATAATTTGTGCAGATACACAGGCATTAATTAGCACACAAACTATCTGCTTAGCATCAGATTAATGCTGTATAGTTGGCTGAACCAGAGCAGATCTGTTAGCCAGTACATGGTTACATTCCTGTGAACACAGTGGAACATAAAACAGAGCCAACAGAAGTCAAAATTTCTTTATAAGGATTCTATTGCCATAAAACTGAACAATTTCATATGCCCATATGAGACTGCAAAAATTAATGCTGATGGTGTTTGCTATTCCAAAGAGCAAATCCCCTCAGTATCTAAAACACACAGATCTTTTTTTCCATAACTTGAGTTCTAAATGTAATCTGCTGAAGAGATTTCAAGTGTCAAACCTCTGTATATACTAGAGAAAGAACAGGACAGAATAGCAAGCACACAACAGCCTCACAAAGACCACTGGGGAAATGCTGTGTCTCAGTGACAACACCAAAAGAAAAGTCAGGTTTCTGCAGTTAAAATCCAGCGCCAGACAGGTGCAGATGCTTTTTTACTACTGCCATGAGTTTAAGTATCTATTCATAGGATTTAGAAATGTAGATGTGGAAAAATAGTTATGGCAGCAACATTTTTTTGTGTGTATAGATTTAGTCCAAGCTAGAATAAATCAACTACCTAGAGACTCTGTGCTCAGAGACCTGGCAGTCATCTTCTCGAGCACATGTAGACATGATTGCTTTCTTTTTTGTTTCTAGGACTTTGAGCTGCAGAAGACTGTAGTGAGTAGGTAAAAATTATGTAATGATGTTAAAATGCTAAGAGTTAATAACCTTAGCACAGGGAACTGTGGTTCACCATCAGAGGAAAAAAAAAGGAGATAAAAAACCCTGAGTCTTGTTAAACTTGAAAAGTGTAATATAGATGTAAAGCATTAAAAATTATTGCTGTAATCCTATACATGTATCGCTTTCTACAGAGTTCAGCTGGTGACTTTACATCAAAGAGAACTACAATAAGGCCTGGTGTCTGGCAACCTGGTGTCTGGCTGAGTCTTAGCTCCTTGTGGATTTACACATGTGCTCCATCCCAGATCTGGGCTGGCATGCTCTGGTTGCCAACCCTCAGTTTATCTTTTGGGGTAGTGATAATGGAAACTCAGAGGCCTGAAGCTTGGGCTGAAGCTCAGAAGTCTCTTGCACACACAAACTCTTGAGCACTGTGAGGATATATATTTGAACAATCCTTCCAGAGGATCTTACAGCACTCCTGTTTCTAATGCTGAGTACCAAAAGGGCAGAGTTACATATGAAAATGCATGCAACAAGTAATGCTAACTACACTTGGTTCAGCATGGAGAACTATCAGAATTAAAGCCTACAGAAAAGCTTGGAAAGAAGAGTTTATAGCCTCTAAATGGAATGTGAAACTGTTATATAGGGGATGAACTCTGTTCCTGTTGTAGCCATTGCAAGCTTTCCCCATACCATATATCTATTCATATCTGATTTATCTGGAGCAGGGGAAAAGAATCCCAAAAAAACTAGTAAGCTAATGAGGACTTTTGCACACCATGACTTTAAAGTTTTCCAACTAGCTTTACTCCTTGATTTACAGATTGTCCTGCTAGTGAGCTTCAGTGCACCACAAGGATCTAGGCTTCCAAACTAACTGGATCCCATTGTGACGTATTTAGACAACAGTTTTCAGGGGATCTTCTTTCTCTTGTTTAGTTTCCCATTTCCCTAAACACGGTCCAAATACTACTGAGATGCAGTCAGTACAATTTTCTTACTTTGCACAACTATTTTCATCTTTTTGTGGAGAATATTGAGGATAGTAAACAGTAAGTCCAGTCTCTCACAGCAGAATATGAGTAATTTTGATTGGAATTAGTACTTATTTTTCTAGCCAGCTTTGGAAGAATCAGCACTGAGTCAGGTCCAACTACAAGCAGATTTGTTGGAAGCGTTTTCTTTTTGGCAACAATTGTAATAATCTGAAAATGTGTGTGTGTCCATGCACTTATATTTTTCTATACTTGGAGAGTAACTCTCCCTGATAGCTTTAAGCAGCAATAAGTAGGCAAAAAATGTCAATAAATATCTTTATCATCAGGGTAAATCACCTATTGGTGACTAGGGAGATCCCAGTGAGAGAATTATATAGGATGGGCAGCACTGGTAAGACCATTCCCTGTAATTATGGAACATTATAGTATGTGTTCAATACTTCATGTGTTTACCTTAAGAACATCACAAAAGAAGGTATCTAAGGGCAAAACCTAGTCTAAGGAAAAAATATCTCCACCAGTAAACAGAAACAATCCAACCTATTTAAAACAGTCTATATAGAATCACAGAATCAACTGGGTTGGAAAAGACCTCAAAGATCATCAAGTCCAACCGTACCGTGGTTACTAGACCATGGCACCAAGTGCCACATCCAGTCTCAGCTTGAAAACCTCCAGGGATGGTGAATCCACCACCTCCCTGGGCAGCCCATTTCAATGGCTGAGCACTCTCTCCGTAAAAAAATCTTCCTAATATCTAACCTAAACCTCCTCAGCAGAGCTTGAGTCTGTTCATCTAAAAGTTTGTGTCCACAACCTGTGTAAAAAGGAATCATTGGAAAAATGATCTCTTAAATCTGTTTTATTTTGAGATTCCAGGATATGAAGAAATTAATATTAATAACATCCTTTGTAAAAAAAAAAAAAAAAAAAGAAAAAGAAAAAATACAGCCTATGAGGCACATGGGATTGCAGTGACTCTAAGTTTATATTTTAGGATAATGCTCTCCAAAGGCTCTTTGAACATTTCCTTGCTTGGCTTTTGTACAGTAAGTATGCTGTGAGATTTCAGGCTGACCTTTAGCTTTTGGAAATCCCTGAGTCTGTGATTGCAGAACAAGCCTGCACATTTCAGCTAAACAGAAGAAGGAAAAACAGCAAGGAATGTTTTGTTATGGGGTAGACTAATTTCTTTTAAACAAAAGAAACACTGCTGATTCAACAAAATATAGCTAGAGATGCCTTAAGTAGAAAGTAACGGAAATGTCTGAGCTGCAGAGCAAAATGTAGGTAAAGGAACATTTTTCTACAGATGGTTGACAATGGTGGCTGTTACACAGAGGGTAAATGAACAGACAGTTCTTTTGCTCTGCCTTTTCTTGGCTTTCTGCATTGCACATAACCTCCAGAGCCAATGCCTTTTCCAGATGCATGTCAAATCCAACATGTTATCCTTTACATTCTGACACTCTGACATAAATTCCTAATGAGTGAATGAAGTAGGTGGTCTCATTTACTTGGTGCGTGTAATCTGCTGTGGAAGAACACATAACATTGTAAGGAAACTGCAGGGTCATCATGATGCCAAGCTCACTGCTGGAGCTGCCTTTGCAACTTGTCTCTCTCAAGCAAGATAGAAAGGGATAATAGCTGCCTTTTGCCCTTTGATCATCTTATCTGCAGGGAGACGTGTACCAATGTCCTAATCAATATTCACCTAATCTAAGCTGCTTCTTGCAATAAAAACAAACAACACAGCTCTTATGATGAGTGAGTAAACTCAATCCTCCTCTGAGTTCTCACAAGTCTACTTAAAACACTACTAAAATTAGAATGTTGCCCTTTTTAATTCATCACAACCCCAATAGCTTAGGCTGAGACAATGCCAGTGGTTTTAAGACCCACTTTTCCCAGCAGACTGCTTTAAGGGACTTTTATACTGGGAAATATAACTAATGCCTTGTTTGCTCTCATATCTGGCTTGGGACAGCAGAGTTCCAAGAGAAATACAAGAGTTATTTGTTTATGTTAAGATAAAGCCCTGCTGTAAGATGTCATCTCGTTTATGATTTCTCCCATAAATTTAGTTCGCTCAGAACCAGATGCTTCTTATTCACAGTGATTAATTGTAGGAAAACTTCTTAATATCTGGGTTTAAGGTTTCTCACTTCATCTCATTTGAGTGTGAAAACAGACAGGAATGAGGTGCAGAGAACAAATATTGTTCCAGAAGAAAATGGAATAATTTTTCACTTCACAACCTGGAGAACTCTCAATTCAGCTAAGCACAATACTGTAGGGTAGTCAAAACTGGTTTTAACTTCTCCTATTTCCTTTGGACATTACTGAAATAATTTGTAATCAAAAATTATTAATGCTTTGAATGGAAAAGTTGAGTTACAGAAAAATGAGAAGCAGGGATATAGAAGAGAGAAGTCCAAGGGCCTTAACAGTGACAGTCAGAAATAGTGAGCACCAGTGCCTTGTGTGTGTGATTTCCTTATCTTACTCAGCATGTGAATCTGAGCAGATGAACCTCATGAAGGCTATGTAATCCATACAGCATAGCATGCTTTGGGGTACTGCCTCTTTTTGTAATGTACCACTACCTTTTTTTAGGTGTACCTTCAAGAGTTAGTAGTTTCAGGTTTTATGCATCATGTTTGAAGCTGCTGTCACTCTGTAATGACAACTGACATAATTAAACCTGCTCCATCTAAGTAATTTTAATAACAAACATCCAGCTGGATTACAAGCAAGATGGTGTGACGCCTTATAAGAATGTATCTTGCATGTTGCAAACTCTCCTCCTCTCTTGTTGCTATATGCTACGCTGCTTCTAAATACGTAGATTCTGTTACCTTCCCGTACCAGGAGCTAAGGACAAGCTGGTGAACAGAGCTGGATGAAGCATAAATCTCTACGTTAGTAACAAGTAGTTGTAGAGAAAGAATTTAGCATTTCATGGTCCACATGTATCTGTATATACTTGAGGGGCAGTACATAACTTACTGCTCCAAGCTGAAGCTATAGTTTATACATATGCAAAGATTACCTGCAAGTCATTAGTCTTTTAGAAAATCTGAATCCATTTCAGTGCTAGACAGTCTAAATAGTAAGGCAGCACTGCTGTTGTGGCACAGTGCTTCTCAGAGGAGGTCTAGATGCAGTAATTGATTGAGTAAACAGACAGCAGTGCTAAACCAAATAGTTAATTACCTTACATTGCCCATGCCAGGAATTGTTTTGGATTCTTACATCTCACTGCATAAATACAATAATGAGAAGAGACTTCTCAAAAGTTTGTGTGTGTGTGTCTGTTTTCTCCTCAATATTTCAGTCTGGATCTGCTCTCTTAGCCTCTTTGATATAGATGACTCATAATGAAGGATTGTCCAAATGCAAGGTGAACAAGCGTCTGCAGGGGATTAGGCTGACGTCAAAGTCATTCCAGATTCTCTATATTGGATATGAACTTGGGTCAGGAAAGAAATGAAGCATTTGTTCATTGAATTGTTCAGTCACTCAACTCATCTTTGCCATACTGTGGAAGGTAATTACACTCCCAATAGCAAAAGTGATCTGAAATCAATTTTGCCAGATGAGTCTAGATGAAAGGTACTGATAAAGGCACTGGGAGCCATATGAGTCTTATTTTTGATAACCAGACCTTGTTACAGTCACCAACAGGCTTGCTAATGCAAGTGGAATAATCTTCTCAGGATGATTGCAGAATCCTCTCTAGCACGGACTACAGCTCCCTGCATTGACCCAAAAAGAATGGGAGAGATCACATAACACACCATCTTCTGTGGCAGCTGTCCTCTTCTGTAAAATCAGTCTGGACCTTATGGAGTCTGAGGAGCTCTGTGCTAAGTTATTGGAGAAAGGAATGGGGTTATCTTCTGTTATGCTATTTTCTCAGGCACAAAGTGGCCCTGCATTTCCAAGGATTTGTGTTACAGGCACTCT
>NW_008652917.1:46933-52783 GCF_000695815.1 Acanthisitta chloris
GCCTAAAATGAGGCCGTGTTTGGAGTATAATTCAAGACATGTTTGTATGGGCCTTCCCAGTTCTGTAGCAACTACAGATCCAGTCAGATCCTGTAGACTGACCTCCTGGCTGGTTCTTCCCTTTCCCGTGAGGTTATTTAGATGGTTACTAGCACTGACCATAGATGTGTGGGGCTGCTTGCACCTTGAGAGATTACTGACTCCACTGATTTGAGCTGTTTGGAGTATAATTCAAGACATGTTTGTATGGGCCTTCCCAGTTCTGTAGCAACTACAGATCCAGTCAGATCCTGTAGACTGACCTCCTGGCTGGTTCTTCCCTTTCCCGTGAGGTTATTTAGATGGTTACTAGCACTGACCATAGATGTGTGGGGCTGCTTGCACCTTGAGAGATTACTGACTCCACTGATTTGAGCTGAAACCACCCCATATCTACCAACTACACTGATGACCTCTTGTAGCTGGACGTTGTCAAAACCTCAGTCATCATGAATTAGGACTTGTAGCCAGAGTAGAACTTCAGTCATGAACCACTGAAACCAGCTTCTAGCCCGGAGGATTAAATCAGCCTAGACAATTCCTGACAGAAATTTTCTTAAACTCTTCTAAAATCCTTCAGTGAAGGAGTTTCCAGGACTCCTAATTTAGCACAATCTCTCATTGTCCTCAGAAATACTGAGTATGTAAGCTTAAATTTTCTTTGCTGCAAAGTTGATTCTTGCTGTCTTGAGCCTAGAAACAAGAACAAACAATTTTACTGCCCTCTTCATAATAGTTTCCTGCTGTGAAGAGGTTAAGTCGTCCCTCCCATCTCTATAGCTGGTTTTTGTGGCTTTTTTTTTCCAAAAGAGAAAGACTGAATACAGTAAATTCCTCCACAGCTTCTTCATAGGTCATGCTTTCTAACTCTTTTAGCATATTTACTGATCTGCTTTGGACCCTTTCCAATTTGCCCAGATCTTTCTGAACTTGACAGAGTGCTCACAGCGCCAAGTAAAGATGAATAATTACCTCCCATGTCCTGCAGATTGAGCTATCCTATTAATATGGCCCAGGATCACATTTCTTTTCTTAAGGAAAAAACCCAACGAACAACACAAGACACTACCACCTACCTCCTGCCCCAGGCTTCGCTTATTTAGTTTAGGAACACCCTACAGATCCTTTGTAGCTGAACTGGTGTCCATGAGACACTTGATGTTTTTATAAATTCCTTTTTCCAAGTGGAGCACTTTGCATTACACTACTGAATTATATAATTCCACTTTTTGTCTTGCATTTTCCAGATAATTTTGAATGTGGCTCTTATATAATGCCAACAATCACACCCTGTGGGCTCTCATTAGTCAATTTTATGTGTATACTCTTGCTTCACTGAAGGATTAATGGAAAAGAGTCATAGAAGGGGATCCATGACATAAGACTCTTAACACTGCTTGAATGTAGAATGTTCCTTTTTTTCAAAAGCCATACTGTTTTCTAAAGGATCTAACTTTGCAAAGTCAGACAAGAATGATAAATGCCTTCAAAGGCTTGTAAGAAAATTCCTTCCCTGGTGTCTATGAGTACAACATTAATAGTTTTCTAATCAAAGATAGAATCTTCTTGCAATAAAGTGGGGTGTGCTTTGTGTGAGGAAACACAGGAACTCACAGGAGATCTGTCATTAATGATAACAGCCAATTTTGAATCCCACGAGGATATTTTCCTGCCTAGAGAGATTTGGTGAAAAGTCTTATGTTCCCACATCAAATAACTTGTGAGAAGGCACAGAAGCACAAAAAATGCTCTATCAGAATAGTCTTAGTGAGGACAAAAGAAAAAATAAAGCTAAAATGTCCCCATCTGAGCTAGGTCAAACTCTGATTCTTACTGTTAGTCTAAACAGACTGTAAAAGCATACTGAGAAATGTGAAAATGGTACTGAAGAATCCACAATACTTCTAATGTGCAATATCAATGTGCTATACCTTCATCAGAAATTATTTTAGTATGGTTTTTAGTAAAGCTGCTTGAATATTTCACATCAAATTACTCCTCTTTGGAAAAGTGAGGTTTAAGGTCAGTAGCTCTGAGGAGAATGTCCGTGTTTTAATGAGAAAAAGTCCCAAACTTTCTGGGTTTTTTGATTGATTGAGTTGTGGTTGGTTGTGGTTTTTTTAACACCCTCACCCTAACTGAACAGCTCTTAGTGTTCATATTTCACTTCTGTCAAAAGTGTTCAGACATGGAAAATTACAAGAAAGCCACCCAGAACTGTATCTGCAGATAATACTTTTTGTGCCCCTAGTACTACTTACCCTGAGTTTTAATTTTGCCTTATCTCCTTTTCTTTTTCCCTCCGCCATGTTTCTCTGTTGCCTTTTTTAACATATTGAGACAGCAGCATACGTAGAGTAGGAAACAATATTCTACTCTGCAAGTAACAGTGACTTATGAAACAATCCTAGCTTATCTAATTGTGCCTGTATTGTGTCTACTAAGTTGAAAAGATCATTATGATACTGATATAGACTTGTACGTTGTGTGCAGCTTACAGTGACTGTTTCTGATAGGAATGATTAGGAAGTGGGATAGTAAGGATAGGGATTAACAATTTTTCTATGAACAGACATTTTCAATTCTCTGTGCAATGGATTCACTGCCCTCTACTGCTTGACACGAGAGCAGAGTCATTAGGGAGCAGCTTCTCCCAACAAGCCAACCGTAACACAACCTGCCTTGGGAAACCTGTATTCAGAAAATAGCAGCCTCACCTGCCAAGGAGAATTAAACTTTGTACTGGTAATAAAGCTTTCCATTAAAAATAACATGCAATTACTTTGTCATTATCTTATTAAAGTAAAACTGCGTTATATTGCTTTGTACAAAGGGCACAGCATGCGTGTGCACCTAAGCAACAGGAGTTAAAAAAATAAATCAGTAATTATCAGGAGCAAGGAGACAGGTGGAATTCCACCACCCTGCTTTTAATGCACAAGTTAGCTTGATCAAAGAGGTATTTGGGGCTCCTGGTGGTGATTAACAAGATACAGAAATCCATATGTATAAAACTGTGCTTAATATAGAGGGGGATTTTCAGCACAGTATAGACTACTGAAAAAAAAAGTGTGACTTGCAGATAAATATTTCATGTATTAAAGATGTATTGGCATAATGTGATGGTACTTAGGTCACTGAGCTAATGAGAAGTACAACAACAGTAACAGGGGCAGTAACAAGGTGAAAATGGCAAGGGTATTTTTATCTCCAGATAGCAGCTGGTGACAATATCATCATGCCTATTCCAACAGCCTAATTTCAAGTGGCAAATATGCATAGTGGCTCACTGCAGCTTAAGATGCTCTGGGGATCACAGGAACATGCCAAGAGAAACTGATGAGGAAGAGAGGCAGTTAACACCAGCTAATTGATAATCCTTAGGCAGGACTCTACCCTGAGGGTTGGTTTTGTGCATTTTCTTGTAAAAAATAGCCTGCTGATGTATAGTTTTCTTTAAAGGAATATAACCACCATATTAAAAATAAAAGAATGGTTCACATACTTCAAAAAACACCAGTTTTATAAAGCTAGAGTTAAAGTACAACTTTAATAGAACCAGCTACATTTTTAGATGTTTGCTTTATGATAATCCCATGACATTTTTATTGTCTTTTCCATATCAGAGAAAGGCAAGAATAGTGTGCTAAAAGGCAAACCCTGGTGTTCTTTATGTGTGACGTTTACACGTCTAGTTTTAATGACATATATGTTCACATACAACCACAGGTTACTTAGAAGTACTTAACAGAAAAATAATTATTTAACATTTTGCCCTCAATCTCGTTTCTTGTATCCAGTTTGTTTACCTCTTGCTTGGACACTCAGAACAACTATTATGGCTAATATGTTTCTAAAGCAGCCACAGAAATGGACCCCAGGATTAGTCAAATGTTTATAAATATTTGGGGAATTAGTGGCTTTTCAAACAAATCTTTATCCACAGCTAAATTCAGGCTTGTAGAAACACACACAATACAGCTGTTTTTTGTAACATTATGCATTTTGTGCTGCTGAGTTAACCTTCAGCTATTTAGAGGAGGCCTGAGGAAATCATTGTACAATCACAACTTGCAGACTGATGGTGTTTGTCTGCAGCACAATGGTGTTGCTTAATCCTGTTTGTCTCCTACCGCAGCATTTCAATAAGAAGATGCTGGTTTTTTTCAAAGTCTTTAAAGAAGAGCTTGGGCTTACTGTATTTTTTTAAAGACTTTTTAATATGCAGAATATGTGGTTGTTTGACATGACTGGAGACTACTGTGCACAGAAAACAGAAGTGTACTTATCTAGAGGGGAATGAGAGATAGATATTGGAATAAAGCTAAGAGGAAAAAGTGCAGAGTCAGTTTCTAATGGTATTTAAATGAATTTTGAAGTTAATATAAAAGAAGAGTTTGCAAATGAACTAGAAATGTAAGCCAATTTAAATGATCAAATATGGATCCCTTGTACTCACCATTTTAGATGATCAGTTGATGATGACTCAAATTTCAGGTGTGATGTCATGTTTCCTTGGTTTTCAGCTCTTGCAGCCTTTTTCTTCAACATACCCAGATGATGTAGCAGAAAAAGCTCAAGTGATGCAGGATTAGATGTCTTACTGTAAACAAACAAAAAAGAGATCTTACCTCAGTTAAGATTTCCTTTTCTTAGATCCAAAAGTTAACCTTGGAGCTTATAATTCTTTATTATTGCCTTGGACTAGGTGTCTGTATGTTAATATATTTATATCTACATTTCACAAATGGAAATACTATGTAATAGATTTATGCTGTTATTAAACAGTTAAGTGTTGATCAAATGGAAGCTTTTATTTATTTAGCAACTACCAGTTCTAACCTCCCTCTGTACAACAGCTAACAAGATGAAAACGAATTCAAGTGCAGAATGGTATCTTACAATTAGAGCATGAAACTTGCAGTGAAAATCACACTGAGGAAGTTAATTGAGAATAAATTAAGAGGACTGACTGACCAGGTGTACACATTTTAAATGGTATTTCAAATATCATAAAATTGTTGACTTTGTTAATAAAAGGAGAAGGAAAAAGTTCATTGCCATCTGAACGCAGAGCCAGCAAAAGTCAGAATTAATTATAAACCCTCACCCAGTTGTTTGGTCGGGAAACAGTGAGGAGATTTGTTTAATCCCAGGAGGAAACTGTCCAGGAACTGTGGAGAGGCAGTGCGGGATTCCTGTCTGGGACAGCTGTGAGGGGATCATAGGATCATAGAATCAACCGAGTTGAAAAACACCTCAAGGACCATCAAGTCCAACCCTACGGTTACTAGACCATGGCACTAAGTGCCACATCCAGTCTCATCTTGAAAACATCCAGGGATGGTGAATCTTTTCCTAATATTCAGCCTAAACTTCTCTTGACACAACTTTATGCCATTCCCTTGTGTCATGGCACTGGACACCACAGAAAAGAGATCAGTGCCTTCTCCTCTACTTCATCTCATGAGAAAGTTGTAGATGACAATGAGATCTCCCCTCAGTCTCCTTTTCTTCAGGCTGAACTGGTCAAGTGACCTCAGCTACTCCTCATATGGCTTACGAACATTCCTTGTCGCAGGCTGGGGGCATTTGGGAAGGGAAAGGGACTGCCACGGGGAGGTCTCTCCCCTCAGTGGGGCGAGGGGAGAGCAGCGGTGCCGCTTCGGCCCAGCGCGCGAGGCGCGAGGGGCTGGTTGTGTGGAGCCGCCGCAGTGCACAGGACAGTTCCAAGGCGTTTGGCAGATGTGACCGAGTTCCCTAAGGCTATCAGGGATGTTGGGTAACACGTCCTGGCGCTGCCTGACGGCA
>NW_008652918.1:0-321 GCF_000695815.1 Acanthisitta chloris
GCCGGCAGAGGGCGCCGGGGCCGCAGGAGTTCCCGGTGGGGCCACCGGGGCTGTGTCTGTGTCCCCTCCCGGGCAGTGTTCCCCCCTCCTGGGCAGTGTTCCTCCCACTCCCAGGCAATGTTCCCCCTCCCAGCTGTGTCCCCTTGGCTGTGGTGGGGCAGAGCTCAGCAGCTGGAGGGGACCTTGAAAGCATGCAGATAAGCCATCAGTGCAGATAAACCAGCAGGATGTCTGTCTCTCTGCCGATGCAGAAGGATTCATTGCCCCCACAGCTCATTAAACTCCTGATTGTGACATGTCCAGCCTACAGCCAGACTCCTG
>NW_008652918.1:370-4604 GCF_000695815.1 Acanthisitta chloris
TGTAGCAGCCTTGCCACAGTTCCCTTGGAGACCCAAGGGAGTGACAAGTGCAGCTACTGCCTCCTGCTCCCAGGCTGGCTTGACAGCAGACCCATGGACAGGGTGCATCTATCCTCAAAGGCAAATACAGCCTTAGTAAGTAGGAGGGTGCTTTCTGAAACCTGTAGCTGTATGCTCATTCCTGTTCCAGTTTAGCACTGTTCTTTAAATTAGGCTGTTGGGTGGAAACTGAATAACTGAGTCGTGGGGCAACCAGCTGTGTGAACTCCTCCTTCGCCCATCAGCTTTGATCTCATCACAGGGGCTGGGCAGCTCTGGGTGTTGTGCAAGTGGCCAGTTGCTCTGAGGTGAGCCAGGGGTATACTTCTGCACCACCTTCAGGGACTGCCATGGGTGAGCAGAGAAGAGCCATAGGGTCCTCTGTGGCATGCTTAGCACCAGCTCTCTACCTGCAACAGGAAGGGAGGGTGAAGAGTTTATTAAGTTTGTTCTCTTTGTCTTTCTGACAGTATCAGCTGGGAGATGGTCATGAGCTCAGAAATTTAGGGTTTCTGCTTGCCTGGAGTTTCTCCTTTAAAGCACTGTTTCACAGCCAAACAGCAGGTCTCTCCTTTCCTGGGAAGATCCTGCTTCTAGGCAGGAGGGTGGGTTGCACAAGCCTTGTTCTGGCTCTGCAGCCTGTATCCCAGTGTGAATATAGTCGTGCCAGTACAGCCTCCTCTAATAGGGCCAAAGAGGAGTTATGCTGCTTTTTCCTGATGTTTTGGCAGAAATATCCTTGTAAAATACCCACCTTTGCCATTATAAGCATCTGAGATTCGCCAGCAGGGTAGGACTGTGTTTCAAATTGCTGCCTGGAGTGTGTACTGATAATGG
The DNA here is from genome assembly GCF_000695815.1 of Acanthisitta chloris. Classification (NCBI taxonomy): domain Eukaryota; kingdom Metazoa; phylum Chordata; class Aves; order Passeriformes; family Acanthisittidae; genus Acanthisitta; species Acanthisitta chloris. The sequence goes on from NW_008652918.1 coordinate 1,247, forward strand.
CATTTCTTGCCCTGGGCCAAGGATTGAGTGCCTCCAGGAGCCACAGGTAGCTGTGTTGTCTCTGGTCAAACTGTGAATGGTGCAATCACAATCACAGCTTTGGGAATGTCAGACAGCATTTGCAGCCTTGTCACAGGCCTCAACCAGAACAACCGGTTCATGCTCAGAGTGTTTGTGCCAGAGCCATGGGGTCTTTATACTGCCCACATGAGTTTGTATTTTGATGTGCTGGCACCTGAGCAGGTTCTGCACAGAGGGCTGAAGTGCTGCTTCTTCACCTCTTGACGTTCTGCGTGTAGATCAGGTCCAGCATGGGGGGTTGAGAGGTTCCAGATTTTTCCAACCTGTATCTTTGGATTGGCTGCCTCAGGGAGATTGCACCACTGTTACAGCTCATCCTCAAGCCCAAGGCTGCCTTGATCAGTGAACTGCAGGGTGAGCAGGGCCCTTATACAGGGCAGCATGCAGCATCAGCAGCTGAGCACTGCAGAAGAGCCCTGGGGAATTTTGTAAGTTTTGGGGGGTTTGTGGTGCCTTCATGTTGTTCAGAAATTGCTCTGCCAGCCTGCTGTTCCAGTATTTCCCAGAATGGTCTCTTGCTGCAGCATGAGACTAGGAATCTTTGTTTTGCATCACCTTCTAGGCTTTGTGTGCTACTGTGCTGCTTCCTATCGGGTCAGTGCTGTGTGTTTGGTTTCTGCAGCAGAACCTTCAGCTCCCAGTGCCAGGGAGACTTGGATCAATAGAACGAATGCAAAGTGGTGAGTCAGAAAGCAGTGTCTGGAAAGCTTCAGTGTGTAGCTGCTGGGATGCCTAATTTAAGGGCAGTGGCAGCCAGTGTCACTAAAACAGAACAACCGTGGTCTCAGGACAAAGCAACTTTCTGCTGTACATGATCCAAAGACCCTCCCTGCAGAGAGTGAGGAATTCTGGTACAGCTTCTGGTTGTGCTTCTGAGGGTAGAAACTATCTCCCTTCTGCTGAAACCACTGCTGAGGCAAGGGGTAAAAGAAATTAATTTGTGCTGATCTTGTAGAGGAAAAGCTCCTCTGGCCCTGCTGCCCCATGCAGGCCTCTTCTAGTTGGAGGAGAAGCCAGGGTGTCCTATGGTACCTCAGCTTGGTGCCTGTCAGGTGTGTGGGCAGAGAGGGGCTCATGTTCATCAGAGCAGGGTCTTCCCTGTGTGAGGGGTGTCTGGGGAGCACCTTCCTGTGCCAAGGAAGGGGTGACACAGTGCATCTTGTAGTGTGAATGGCTTTGCATGCGTGGCTTACAGTCTTCCTAATTAATCCATTTAGGTAAAGAAGATTCTTTTCAAGTATAGACGTTAAGAGCAGGCTGGGTTTAATCCTTAGGAATCAGTAGCACATTCCTCTGCACAGCCCTCCAGGAAGGGCTATGGATTGTGCCCTGGCCATATTTACAGCTTCACAGAGGTGACTGAGGCTCCCAGCCAAAGTCCTTGTTAATGTGCTGCTGCAGAAGTGTGCTACAGAGGATCTGCCTGAGGATGGCTAGGTGGCATGTCTGGCAGGCTTTCTTCTTGGCCCTGTTCAGTTTGACTGAATATTTGTCCAGACAGCTTGTACCTGCCACACCACTGCATCGCACATGGCTGCAGCAAGATGAGTGGGGGGCTGTCTGTCCTCTTCTAGCAGCTGAATCTTAACTGACCTGATGGTTTCCAGACTGCCTTTGGTGCAGCTCCTCTCTGGAGCCTGGCAGCTGGCACATGGCAGTTTCCTCACAGGCTGGGCAGGGTTGTGGAGATGGCTTCTAGTGAGAGGCAGTTGTGGCACACCTGAAAATGTTGCTACCTGCTTTCGTGTCCTTCTGTGACTAAATAGTGGGACACCTCTGGAACTGCTAACAGTGCACCTCTGTTCTTTCTGTGCTGGGGGAAGGAGAAATGTCCACAACTTCGTGGAGAAAGTGATGCTTTTGTCTTGTATTTTTAGATGAAGAAGATGCAGTAGCGCATCCACCCTGATTTGTGCTTCTGGGAGAGAATGGGCAGAGTGGGAGCAGCTTTTCCAGCTTCCGTGGGGTCTGCTGCAAAACTTGGGCTCAACTACATTCCCCGTTCTCTGCTTCCCCTCCCTTCCCCCCCAGCTGTAGATACCTTGGATTTACTGAGTGATTAGCTCTGAACACAAAGTAGGTGGATGTTGAAAGAGGTCACAGAGAGGGCACTGATGATGAGCTGTGATTTCCCTGCCTGAGCCGGATCTGCTCTTCTGAGGGCTAGAGAAAGGTGGGGCAAGTGGTTTTGTTGCTAGGAAGACTCTTTTCATGTCTGTGTGCGCCCTGTGCGGGGGGCTGGCACTGCCTGACAGCCACCTCCAGCTCCTGTACGCCCAGCTGGATGAGGCATCTCTGTCCTGGTCACCCACAAGATCAGCCTCTGTCATTGAATCATAGAATCAACCTGGTTGGAAGAGACGTCAAAGATCATCGAGTCCAACCCTACCATGGTTACTAGACCATGGCACTAAGTGCCACATCCAGTCTTGTCTTGAAAATCTCCAGGGACAGTGAATCCACCACCTCCCCTGGGCAGCCCATTACAATGCCTGATCACTTTCTTTGTAAAAAAATCTCTTCCTAGTATCTTACCTAACCCTCCCCTGCCAGAGCTTGAGTCTGTGCCCTCTTGTCATGCTGCTGGTTGCCTGGGAGAAGAGACCAACCCCCACCTGACTCCAGCCTCCTGTCAGAGAGTTGCAGAGGGTGAGAAGGTCTCCCCTGAGCCTCCTCTTCTCCAGGCTAAACAAGCCCAACTCCCTTAGCCTCTCCTCATGGCACTTGTGCTTGAGTCCCTTCACCAGCCTCGTTGCTCTTCTCTGGAACTGCTTCAGCACCTCAATATCCTTTCTGAACTGAGGGGCCCAGAACTGTGCACACTTCTCAAGGTGTGGCCTCACCAGCACCAAGTCCAGGGGAAGAATCACTTCCCTGGTCCTGCTGATCACACTGTACCTGATGCAGGCCAGGATGCCATTGGCCTTCTTGGCCCCCTGAGCACACTGCTGGCTCCTGTTCAGCTTTCTATCTATCCAAACTCCCAGGTCTCGTTCCCTGTCCTGCTCCTCCCCAGGCAGGAGTGCCTGGCCAGCAGTGCCAGCAGTGCCACGCGTCCTTCTAGGGGCTGCTGCTACTTTGACTCGCTCAATTCTTTTTATGGTGTTTTATGATGGGCTGGGGTTGTTCTCAGCTGAGCTCTGGGTTCAGGCTCACTTTGGCCATCTTGCGAGAGGTGTCTTGCCTTGTGCTGGAGATATTCTGACATGATGATGGAAAGCCATGTAGAAATACTGATAGATTGGTTGGTTGTGTCATGAGCTGATGAAAATCTGTG
>NW_008652918.1:4630-5207 GCF_000695815.1 Acanthisitta chloris
GGCTAGACAGCTCTGGGGAGATTAGCAGGGAGTACGGGGCAGGGGTGATCTGATTTAGGTGACAGTCTTTACTGTCAGCGAAGTCACATGTGAACTGAAACAGTGAAGGTGATTTTCAGTATAGCTGTCAGGGGCACCACAAGTGTCTCTTGCCTGCTTGGGTGTGAGAGAATTTCTTCAGTGCACACAACTAGTGTAAGAAACTTCTGGGTTGGTAAAAGATGAGCCTGGGTTCTGGGGTTTTCTCTGTGCTAAGACTCCCTGGAAATAACTGTCTTTGGACAAGCACCTGAAGAGGGATGTATCAAACGAGTTTGAACCTCTCCCATTGACGACAATGTGAGAGGAACATAGAATCACAGAATATTTGGAGTTGGAAGGGACCCACGAGAATCATCAAGTCCAAAGCTTGGATGCTCTTCCTGCTGGTCCTGATAGTTCTGTAAACGTTTACCTTCCAAAAGCATTTGCTTTTTTCTGGCTCCACGAGCCAGATCTATGTTGCTCCTCCGTTGACTCCTGCTGGGCTCGGCCTGAGCCCTAGTCGAGACCGTTTCCGGCGGGCCCCGGGTCCAGC
>NW_008652919.1:0-544 GCF_000695815.1 Acanthisitta chloris
CCGAGCACGGAGGTGGGGGCGTGGGGCATGGGGAGCGGCCCCGCACCCCCCGCGCGCCCAGGTGGTCGGGTCCGTGCGGGAGATGGTCCCGATGAGTCCCAACAACATCGCTGGGGATGGAGGAGATACCTGACATCGCATCCTTCGAGCTGTCACTGCTGCAAACACTACAGCACAGCATCCCTAACGCACAGCACAGCATCCCTAACACATCCCTAAAGCACAGCACAGCATCCCTAAAGCACAGCACAGCATCGCTAACGCATCCCTAACGCACAGCACAGCATCCCTAACACATCCCTAAAGCACAGCACAGCATCCCTAAAGCACAGCACAGCATCGCTAACGCATCCCTAACGCACAGCACAGCATCCCTAACACATCCCTAAAGCACAGCACAGCATCCCTAAAGCACAGCACAGCATCGCTAACGCATCCCTAACGCACAGCACAGCATCCCTAACACATCCCTAAAGCACAGCACAGCATCCCTAAAGCACAGCACAGCATCGCTAACGCATCCCTAACGCACAGCACAGCATCC